>NC_066893.1:2573992-2581492 GCF_022985175.1 Labeo rohita
AGTCAGGACGTATGTCTGCATAAAAAAAATCCAAACAAACAACAAAAAAATAAAAATTAAAAATTAAAAATAATAAATAAAAATAATAATAATAATAAAAAAAAAATTAAATGCTTTCCATTATTTGAAAGTCAGAGCGTGTATATCTGTATTACAAAAATATATATATTTTTTTTTAATTTAAAGAAATCCAAAATAAAATAAGACTCAAATAAGATTGAAAGTCAGAAAGTGTATATGCATAAAAAAGTAGTCCAAAATAAAATAAGATTACATACTTTACTTTGTCTGAAAGTCAGAATGTGTATATTACGTTGCACTGCATAATTTACATAATCCATACAAAAATAAGAAGAAAAAAAAAAAAAAAAAGATTTCAAAATAAAACAAAAAATTAAATACTTTTCATTATTTAAAAAGTCAGAACATGTGCATATTTGCATTTTAAAAAATCCAAGCAAAACAACAACAAAAAAAAAAAATTAAAAAAACAAGATAAAACATAAAATTAAAGAGTTTATTTGCCAAAGAGATCATTTTTTACATTTTTATTTTTATGTTATCAAGGTTTTATTGTGCTAGCTAGCTGTATTTAAGTTATTTGTATTTATCAACTGCAGTTTGATTGAAATTAATTGGAAGGCACAATGAAAAAACATTTTTTTTTTTTTTTTGGTAAATTGCTAAAAACCAGGTTATCAGTTTTTGCAAATGAACTCTCCAAATACCAAAACAAATCAAAACAAAACATTCAAATACATGGCTCAAGGTTAGTTAAATTCACTTTTGGTTTGAAATATCAACAAAATAACGACACTCAGGAACAAAAATAACAGAAATAGTGTATAAACACTTACATGATTGCAGTCTGCAGCGATCTCAGTCTCCTAAAGAGAGATTAAGAAGAGTATAAATTATAAGCGTTCACACAGACAAAAGTAATAGGCAGGTGCAGAACTACACGACTTAAGACATCCTAGCCCAGTATAATTACGACTTTAAAGGGACGTTTAATATATTTCCAACCAACCAAACACACTGCCTCAAAGTGCATTTTTAAAGTGTTGACAACACTTGGGTGACGCTCAAAACATGTGGACCATGTCCATCTGAATATGAATGGCTGCAACACTGCTGCTTTAAAAAGAGGATGAAAGACCAAAGTTTACCATATAAATGAAGATATATGCATAAAAATATCTAGACCACAGCAGCAGTTGTTGGACAAACAGTCAAATAACGTGACTCATCCCTGGTGTAAAAAAAGTGACTGTTGCTAATGTTTGTAGGTGTGTTATATTTACTTTTAGGCTTTTGTATTTGCATTAATGTGACCTCAGGCAGAGGCGAGGTGAAAATTAAGACTAGATGCTGACAGAAATCAGCTCAGACTCTCTTCCTGTTGCACATCCTGTGTGGACTCATAACATTTAACAAGTTTTAGATGATATCTGATCATTCATATTCTGAATTAAACATCCGAGTGTGAAAATTCAGTAGCCTTTTAGTTTTTAGTATCACCAAATTTCACATAAGCTGGTGGATTTACATTATTTAATGTGGGAGGATGTTTGCTCAACAAACTCTGCTGGCGAGTCTCAAATGACAAATCATGCGGTTTAAGACTAACATACCAACACATGACCAACACTGGTGATTTGCATCTGAAATAAACATACAGCTTTCATTTTGGTATTATAAACTTCATGATATGCTCGTCCCTGGGCGATTCATTCTTAAAACAGAAGAAACTAGAAGGTTAAGATGTACAGTAAGGCATGGCATGACGAGACAAACAAGTATTTTGCAATCATCTTGTGACTGCTGATTCAGCATTTAAATTTAATGAATGTTTGACATTCACTACAGTCACTGAAGCAGCCAACAGAGCAACATCTAACAACTGCTCTTTGTAATGCAAAAACTTTAACAGTCAAGAGCAATCAGCATAACAGCAGGGTCTCCCTAAGCATGATGACTTGATACTGATCTTTATTTGAACAGCTGAGAACAAGCCCAGACAGAAAGCATCCCCGGCATAGCACGGGACAGCTGTTAACGGCCCGCTGTAAATATCAAACGTGTAACTCTTGATTCCCAAGGAGCTGAAGGCCTTGATATCTGTCACAATGTTACTAAAAACGGCATCCAAATCCAATCAAAGACACAGCAACCTGTTTTGACCTCGGCCTGCGCTGAGAGCGCCGTCTTAGCCTTTGATAGTTGTAACGGGGTTTATCAACTCTAACAGGATTTGAAGCTAGTGGAAAACATATAGCTTCTCTGTGCAATCATGCGGTGTTTGTCTATAATATATAATGCGAGTGACATTATAGCAATTTTAACCCTGTATGATCATGAAGAGATATTAGGATACAGTTTACAGAAAATCACTGCTTGGAGGACATTACATAAACGGCCTGGTGACAAGCTTTTTTTTCTTTTTTTTTTTTTCCCCAGCTGTGTTAGGATTTTATTTTAAAAAACAGCATTTTAAAAAAGCCACCAGGGCCTTTTGCCTCTGGCAGATTATAAATAATGAAGGTAAACAAACTGTCTCCATTCAGTCTTTATTTATGAGAAACAATGAGGAACATTGTACAGCTAAATAATTGACCTTACAGTAAGAACTCTCACTGACAGCGATTTCTCCATAGCAAGAGAAAGTCTAAAGTTCATTTGTAGACGTGAGAAATACACGGAAAACTCTGCAGGATAGTGTCATACAATCATCAAGCAATAAAATGATATAAACAGAAAAACAACCCGAAATTAGATCAAAGTGATGACCCAAAAAACTTGTAACTGCAATGGCACGTGAGTAAACAACCTGTAATGGTAATAAACAGCCAGAGGAAAAACAAACTGTAACTGTGATGAACAGCCAGAGAAGTAACCTGTAAAAGTAATGAACGGCCAGAGAAATGACCTGTAATATGATGAAGAGGCAGAGAAATAACCTGCAATGTAATAAACAGCTGGGAAATAACATGTAATGGTAGTGAACAGCCAGAGATATCACCTGCAACTGTGATGAACAGCCATAGAAATAACCTGTGAGAGGGATGAACTTTCAGAGAAATAACATGTAATGGTGATGAATGGCCAGAGAAATAACATATTACATGATGAGCAGCCAGAGTAATAACCTGCAACTGTGATGAACAGCCACAGAAATAACAGTGATGAACAGCCAGAGAAATCATAACCTGTAAAAGTAATGAACAGCCAGAGAAATAACCTGTAATAGTGATGAACGGCCAGAGAAATGACCTGTAATATGATGAAGAGGCAGAGAAATAACCTGTCAAGAGGGTTGAACATTCAGAGAAATTACTTGTAATGGTGATGAATGGCCAGAAAAAAAACAACATGTTATAAGATGAACAGCCAGAGAAATAACCTGCAACTGCGATGAAAAGCCATAGAAATAACGGTAACGGTGACAGCAACGGTAATGAACAGCCAGAGAAATAACCTGCAACAACAATGAACAGCTGAGAAATAACTTGTGATAATGATGATGAACAGCCAGAGAAATAGCCTGCAATGTGATGAACAGTGGAGAAATAACATGTAACCGTGATGAACGGCCACAGGAATAACCTGTGACAGTGGTGAACAGCGGAGAAATAACATGCAATATTGATAAATGGGCAGAGAAATAACCGGTGACAACAATTAACAGCTGAGAAATAACTTGTGATGATGATGAACAGCCATAGAAATAACCTGCAATGTGATGAATAGTGGAGAAATACCATGTAATTGTGATGAACGGCCAGCGAAATAACCTGTGAAATTATGTATAGCTGAGAAATAACCTGTGACAGTGGTGAACAGCGCAGAAACAGCCAGAGAAATAAAATGTAATGTGATGAACAGCCAGGGAACTAACCTGTAATATGATAAACAGGCAGAGAAATAACCTGCAACTGTGATGAATAACCATAGAAATAACATGTTATAGTGATGAATGACTAAAGAAATAACCTGTAACAGTGATGAACAGCCATAGAAACAGTCTGTAACAGTGATGAACAGCTGAGGAATAACCTTCATCTGTGATGAACTGACAGATAAATAATGATATGGTAATTATCAGGGAGAGAAATAACTTGTAACAATGATAAACAGCCAGGGATGAACACCCAGCAAAATAAGCTGCAATGTAATGAAGAGCTGAGAAATAGCTAATAACAGTAACGAACATCCATTTAATTATCTTGTAATGTGATGAACAGCCAGATAAAATGACCCACCATTACCAGGCCCTGCCTGCCAGGCCTGAACAATCCAATACAACAGATCACAGAACCAACACCAAACCCCTAATCAACACAAGTAAAGGGAAACCTAGTTCTGCCAGTTAAGAGACATTCAACAAATGCTCAACAAAAGTAAAAGCGTTGCTCGTGAACTCAGTAACTAAGAGCTAATTACCCGGCTCGCATTACACGTCTATCAGACCTGAATCGGACCAAACACTGCCAATGAACAGGACACTTCAGAAGCATTATTACACAAGGACCTCAACTGCCACGTTACTCCCATGTTTGCGATCACGCAACGTTTCAACAGTCAGTGCTGTTTCACCAAACAATGGCTAATCCAAAACAAACTAATAGCAGCACTCACATACCATATATTTGCTAAGAGAACCCTCTACAAATGAACACTGCACAACCAGTCAGTCAAGTCGAACGACAAAAGCATCCGGTCAACGAAGCAGAAATTCAGTATGCAAATCATCCTTGTTCATACCAAGGAAGATAACTAACCATAACTATAACGTTTTAATAATTGTTCTGATTACATGAAAATAGCATTAAGAATGTGTAAATGATGGAATTTTCATTTTTGGGTGATCTTGCTCTTTAAGATGTGGGCGTGTGCACGGGGCAGGGACGGGGTTTAAGCGCATTAAATGATTGGAGAAGTCCAGCATACGTCACCAATAAGCAGTCAGACGTTTTCATTGGAAGATTGTGTTATAAATAAAACGTTTACAATACATAATTTTTAATTTTCCAAAACAGAAAATCATGTGCATCTTCATGTCCAATGCTGACTTTAACAGAAGTCATCGTGCTCATCTTATCTGCTATATTCCATGTTTTACCACCCTGCTAGATATCGGTGACGGCATTTTTCATAATATCATATCGGTCTAGCTAATAGTGCAGGTGACGTCACAGAGGGGCGGGGCGTGCACGGGAACTCAGCTGACTCAGACTGCATATTTGGGCGTATTGGTGAGTTCTAAGTAAGAAGCTCATTAGGGATTGAAACACGGTTATAAACAGGAAACACATTTTTACTCTATCAATCGAGATAGTTGGATTCCAATATCTTGAACCCCCCAAAACTGCCTGTATGTGGCATTCAAAGGCCTTTCCTTGACAAGCTGCGTCTTGTTTTGTAAATATATGAATGAATATCTTCTCACGTCACCTTAGGAATCTAAATGATCTCTAACTTATGAATGTCGCACAAAGACGCTGCAGATCCAGATGGGTGTTAGCATAACACACTACACAGACTGATGATTAGTCAATTCTGCTCTAATCTCCAAGTACTCACAGACTATACGTTAAATACAGACTCAACCGTGTTTTCTTACGTCTTTTCGGTCCTGCAAGCACTCCAGCACGGCCAGGTTGTTGTTCCAGGAGTGTTTGGGGCAGATCCGACTCACGTCCTCCCGACAGGCCGCCTCCTCTGCAAGCTTCCAGCCGCCGCTGCGCCGGACCGAGGAGGCCCCATCCAGCGCCGCAGCTTTCCCCTCTCCCCCGGCATTTTTGCCTCTATCGGGATTATCTGCGGCGTTTTCAGCGTTCGGTTTGCCTCCGTGAGCGGAACCAATCCAGCCGAAGACGAATATCAACAGCAGCAGTCGCTGCACACGTCTACACGCCGCCATCTTCTCCGAGAGAAGTTACGGATCCTACTACGGCCAAGAGGACGCTCATGAATATTAATTAGCGCGCGATGACGTCGCTCGTTGGCTTCCTGAACGTCCGTGTTTGTTGTTATTAATATTCATAAGATAAATCCCCAACCGTAGTAGGATTCGTCAGCTCTCGGTTGAAGTAGTGCGGAATTCAGGGTTCGCGAACAGCACAGCGATCGAGTCCAAACATAGGCCACGTAGACTGAGACCCAAAGGTATTTGGATTATTAGATGAAAGGAAGATAAGGATTAGCATGAGATGAGGGATTAAGGAATGGGCGGGGCTTAGAGGTTCAGACTTGTAGGTATAAGTATTTTGATATTTTAAGTTTTCAGTGTGTGTTCTCAATCAAACCACTGCAAGTTCATTAGTGCGTTTATTCAGGAAAAAATATGATCCAGAGCGCTGCTGCAGTAACACATAATATGCTGTTGTCACCTGGTACCTGTTACGTTTCTCTTCGTTGTTCAGAATGGACCAATCACTATCGTTTATGATCATAGTTGTTGTTGTTGTTGTTTTTAATCGAGATTCTTTTTGTGTTCGATTTCCATTTTGTGTCTATATTTCTGGAAATAACATTTTTATTATTTTATCGTTTATAAAGCAAACGTATCCCAAGGGAAACTGCGCCCTCTGGAGGAATACACATTTATATTCTGCAGGAAACATGAGACAACTTCAAAATTATTTTATACAGCCAGTCATGGAACTACTTTTAAAATATTTCTTAAGTTTTTTTTTTTTATTATAAATTTTTTTTAAAGACGTCTCTTCTTCTTACCAAGCCTGCATTTATTTCATCCAAAGTACAGCAAAAACAGTACAATTTTAAAATTGTTTTACCATTTAAATGTACTGTTTTTATTTGAATATATTTTTAAAATGTAATTTATTCCTTTGATTTTAAAGCTGAATTTTTAGCATCATTACTCCAGTCACACAATCCTTTAGAAACCATTCTAATATTCTGATTTGCTGCTCAAAAACATTTATTATTATTGTTGTTTAAAACAGCTGAGAATTTTTTTTCAGGTTTCTTTGATAAATAGAAGCTTCAAAAGAACAGCATTTATCTGAAATAGAAATGTTTTTTAACATTATAAATGTCTTTATAATCACTTTTGATCAATTTTAAGCATACTTGCTACTTGAAAGTATTCATTTCTATAATTTCTTTCCATAATTAATTAATTAATTGATTATACTGACGCCACCCAAGCTTTAGATACTATCATGTTACTTGGGTGCTGATACGATACATATTGCAATTTTTTTTGCAATTTCAATTCTATAAGTATTGTGATTCGATATTGCTATGTGTTGCGATCTTTGTTTTTTCTCTCTAGACTCTAGACCATAGGGAAAAAGTTGAATGATACACTAAATATACGGACACATACAACACATCTTAGCAGTAATTTTTTTTGTTTTATTTCAGTTCAACAGCCACATTACAATGGTAATTTTAGATGTCCTTTCAGTTGTATTTAATTATAAAACCCTTTATAATGACAGAAATGACAGAAATTAACCTTCCCATTAT
>NC_066893.1:2586492-2641492 GCF_022985175.1 Labeo rohita
TTTCCCACATTTACATTCCAAATGTTATCGTATTATGTAAAAATGTGACATTTTTTTAAGAAGAAAAAAAAAAATATATATATATCAAAAATATTGTTGAACTTGCTATTGATGACTTACAACAAGAGAAATACCAAAAAAAAAAAAAAAAAAAAAAAAAAAAAAGTACTTTTTCTCATGTCCTGGCTACTAGGTGGTTATGTTGAAACTGAGCAGGAAACCTCAGGTCATGGTTGTCATAACACAAACCATATTTGGTCAGAATATGCTAAAGCGTGATGAAGATATAGCCTTACATCCATTTTGGTGTGCTCTTTGTCAAAATCGTTTCCACATTATTCAACTATATAGGTCTTCCAGGCAAAAAGTGTAGATTTTTTAAATATTCAAACATAAAAGGCCTATAAAGTTGTGTTTGGGCCATTATACTCGTCACAGTATCTGTCAAACAAACTAAAACCGTCTGTTCACTTTATTCAGGCGTTCAGCTTGTGATGTGGTGTTTTCCGTGCCTCAGAGCGAATGCAGTAAACTCGTTTATTGCATGTGCTGTGAGCTTAGCGTGTGTTTGGGAACACAACGGACACCAGGTAAAACAGGTGCTTTTGCATTTAGTTTTGAAACTCTTCCGCCACTGTCTTGTCTTTCTCACCTCTCTCTTCTTGTCAGTCACTCTCTTCAGGTGATAAATGAATTGATCTTTGATGCAACTGTCGTTTGGCTGCATTGAGCAGCCGCGTTCAGTTTTCACGTTCGCTTCACTTTAAAATGAAACACATGAGGAAACAAACCCTCACGAAAAATAATGCTATGATCATATGAATTTAAGATTTGCTGCTCTGATTTAAGTCCTTCAGGGAGAAACGAAAAGACTTTTTAAGACTTGGACCCGTGGCTAGGACCCGTGGAAACCCTGCTTTTTGACCAAAATAAAGTAACTACGAAACTTAAATATTACAATGGGTCTGTATGTGAGTTGGATATGTACCTGGTCTGTACGTGACGAGACAGTGTCTGCTGTCCGGCTCCACCTGTATGTCTGTGCAGTTGCCGGACTCTAGAGGCAGGATGTGGGGCGTGTATGTGGTTCCCTCCACGTGCTCCCAGAAACAGCCGCCCTCCAGCGTGCCAGCGATCAGGCCGCCACACGGGAACGTGCTAGATGCAGCACGCGGGATGTAGGACAGAGACACCACTGGACAGCTACAATAAATAAGCGGGACAATATTATAAACAAACAAAGCAGACTGGAACTCATTTTTCTCCACGGTTTGTATGGGACACAATCCAACTAAATTTACAGCATGCTACGGTTTCACCAAAGACGATAGAGTTGAAAGTGACCTGGAGCGCAGCGGCGCCAGCTCCTGAACGTAAGTGCTGGTGTCCCGCGTGTCGTACACCAGCACAGAGCCGTTGGCGAGACCGGCGTAAATGTAGTTGTTGTTATCATGGCACCAGGAGCAGCTCCACACAGGTCTGCCCGTGTTGTAGGCCTGAACTACTGTGTTCGTCATCAGGCTGTGAAGAAAAGATCAACTTGAAGCAACTCAAAAGAGTCTTAAGATGCTATATTGAGAAGCTGATCAAAATTAGCAATGGTTTTGGAAAAAAAAAAAAAAAAAAAAAAAAAAAAAAAACTTTCATAAGGCTATTTTAAGAATAAATTTGAATAAAACTAAGTATGCATTGAGAGAAAAAATAAAACATTTCATAGGGCCCTAAACATGTCATTTTTGTTAAACCTTTTTTTTTAATTGATGTAAAAGTTTCGTGATTTTAATTAATTAAACATGCTCTTCGATTAATAAAATTTAATTTAACCATTAAAAAGGAGTTGAGAATTCCATGTTTTCTGCACCACACAAATCATAGGGCCCTATAAACTTTGTTATTACAGTCCTTTGCACACAACTAAATAAAGTTGACAAGTTGACATTGTTGGCTCATTTTTCGTAATAGAACATGTAATGTGAACACGCAATTATTACACAGGAGGAAAACATAATTCTCTCACCTGGTGAGTTTGATTGTGTTGTCGAGGGCTGCAGACAGCAGAAGGCCGTCCTGTTGTCGGCTGAAGGCCAGACCTCTGATCTGTTTGGAATGAATGGGAACATACTGACTAGGTTTGAGAGTCGCAGTGCTGATCTTCTTCACACCGAAGCCTGAGGGAGCAACAATCAATGGTCATATAAACAAAGCAAGCAGAAGAGAGAGAAAAAAAAAAAAAAACATCAATGCGGGACGGCTCAAATTCCTACCTGGCAGAAATGTTGCTTGTGGAGAAGGCTGTGATGCCAGCAGGCAGCCGAGAGGCTCACAGTAGGACAAAACCCTACTGCCTCCTGTTTGAGACACCAGCACAGCTTTAGAGAAGACATAATGTCCCCCGCTGGACGAGTCCTGCCTTTGGGACGACGAGTGAGACGGTCCCTGAGAGGAGCTGAACGCCGCCTGAGCTTTCCACCTCCGCAACTCCTACAGAACAAACACAGAGATCAGGACTGAATACAGCAGCAATCATGCTTTACTTCCACTAAAGGTTTTAATATGTGGCTCTCATTTGTTGTCATTAAATTGAACAAATGGACAGATGCACTTTTTTGAGCTTCAAAATCTCAACCAGGATATGTTTCATTGAAACTCCTATTGTATTCGTCTGAAAAAAGCAAGACATATACACCTAGGAAGGCTTGAGGGAGAGTAAATCCTGGGGCAATTTTAATTTTTGGGTAAACTATTCCTTTAAAACCCCTGTTCCAAATAACTAGTACCAAGACACGAGACATCAAAAAGACGAGTACAGACTTTCTCCTGAAAAAGACACGCACCTCGACCTCTTTGCGCAGTCGCACATTTTCATCTGCCATGAGTTGCATCTGTTGACGACACTGAGCGACTTCCAGCTGCTCCATTCTCCGCGACCCCTGCTCCAGCTCTAAACGACTGCACAATTAAAAACCATCAGCACGAGCACATTCTAGAAATGTATTCAAATACAACAGCAGAACCAATTAAATAAAAAACCTCAAATAAACACCTCTTCAATCGCACTTCCTCCGCATTGTCCACGGCTTTCAGTTTCCGTGCATAAAGAAAGATGATATGACCACGTTTGGCTGGTTTATTGCACTAAGGAGACATAAAATCTTTTTTCAATTGACAGATTTCATCACAAATATTCTCTAAGAAAATACAACAAATTTAATTCCTGATTGGTTCGTTTGTTTGATTTTCGTCAACAGCTTTTTATGACAGTATCATGTGATAAACTGCACTTCACAGAAGAATGTTTGACATTAAATATTTAATATTCAACATTTCTAATAATATTATTAAAATAATATAGTAAAAAAAAAAAAATACAAATAATTTAAACTACTTTAACTACTTTTAAAATATATATATATTAAAAAAATTATAAAAATGACCCTGT
Source organism: Labeo rohita (assembly GCF_022985175.1). Taxonomy (NCBI): domain Eukaryota; kingdom Metazoa; phylum Chordata; class Actinopteri; order Cypriniformes; family Cyprinidae; genus Labeo; species Labeo rohita. Next base: position 2,589,932 of record NC_066893.1, read on the forward strand.
TCAAAAGTTTACATACACTTGATTCTTAATACTTTGCTACCACCTAAATGATCCACAGCCCTTTTTTTGTTTTGTTTTGTTTTTTTGTTTAGTGATAGTTTTTCATGATTCCCTTGTTTGTCCTGAACAGTTAAGCTGTCCGCTGTTCTTCAGAAAAATCCTTCAGGTTCCACAAATTATTTGTTTTTTTTTTTTTTTTTAGCATTTTTGTGTATTTGAACCCTTTCCAAAAATGACTGTATGATTTTGAGATCCATCTTTTCACACTGAGGACAACTGAGAGACTCATATGCAACTATTACAGAAGGTTTAAACACTCAATGATGCTCCAGAAGGAGAAATGATGCATTAAGAGCCGGGGGGTGAAAACTTTTGGAATTTGTAGATCAGGGTAAATTGAACTTATTTTGTATTCTGGGAAACATGTAAGTATCTTCTGTAGCTTCTGAAGGTCAGTACTAAATGAAAAAAAATATTTAGGCAAAATAATAAAAATGTACACATCTTCATTCTGTTCAAAAGTTTTCATCCCCCAGCTCTTAATGCGTTGTGTTTCCTTCTGGAGCATCAGTGAGTGTTTGAACCTTCTGTAATAGATGTATATAAGTCCCTCAGTTGTCCTCAGTGTGAAAATATGGATCCCAAAAATCATACAGTCATTGTTGGAAAGGGTTCAAATTCACAAAAATGCTGAAAAAACAAAGATTTTTCTGAGGAACAGCAGGCAGTTTAACTGTTCAGGACAAACAAGGGACTCATAAACAACTATCACTAAACAAAAAAAACAACTGTGGATCATTCAGGAACAACACAGTATTAAGAATCAAGTGTATGTAAACTTTGGAACAGGGTCATTTTTATAAATTCAACTATTTTCTCTCTAGACTATATGTAAATGTCTTTTATGTGACATATCTTGTTCAGGTCAGTACTAAACATAAAATAAGTTTTGTGTGATCTCTCTGATTTTTTGGTAAAATAATTAACATTTTGCAGATTCTTACGACTTTTGTGTATCTGCGAATTTTTACATCCAGTTATGTAAAAATATTTTTTTAAATGAATGTTTCATTTTGCATGTTTTTTGTTAAATCAGGATAATTTATAAATTTTTACAGCCAGTTATCTAAATATTTCTTAAAATATTTCTTAAAATTAACGTTTCATTTTGCATACTTTTTTTTTATTATTAAAACAGGATATATCTGCATTTATGAATTTTAAACCACCCATCACACCACTATTTACTGAACTCAAATTAAAAAACTAGTAATGTGTTATTTTAAATGACTCAACGAAGATGAAAATCAGGCCTTTGATTCTAGTAAAATGTTCATTTACTGAAACTGTGAAACCCACCTGTGGACATTTATTTCCTCCACTCGTCAACCAGCGTGAAATACAGATGAAGCCGAAGAGGTGACCGCAGCGAAGAGCGGCCAAGCGGTGGTCACCTGCCGAGGTCCAGGGCTCAAAACAGATGGAGCAGTTTTCTCCGTCGCCATCATCTGCTTCAGCCTCTCCAGCAGGACTCGCAGCAGCTGAAACAGGATCCGCCGACTCAGAGACAGGCTAGAAAGAGAAAAATTACAATAAATGGGCATTTACAATCCACTTTACTACAATCATGTGAAGGGTTTTCAACTGAAGAAAGACAATCATACAGTTCTGATGAGTTTATTATGAAGGCTCAACGGTTAAAGACAAATCAATATAAAATGATCAATCACCTCAGACTCTTGTCGTGGCTCTTCTGGTTGAGCAGCTGCACTTGTCCCTTCAGACTCTGTGGAAACACTGGACCCTGAATTACACAAAAACATAAGACTTCATTTCATATGCAAAGAAGGGAGCCAATCAAAAAGAACATTTAAATACAGGAGTCTTAAAGATAGAGCAAAAAAGTGTTTAATACTAAGGATCAGAAAAGGAGTAGAAAATACGATTGAAAAAAAAAAAAAAAAAAAAAAAAAAAAAAAAAAAATCAATCAATAAAAGTAACATTTTATCATCGATTACTAGAGTGTGATCTCCCAATATTTGAGGATTTTGTAACTGTAAATGTTTAAATTCAAAGTCATGCAACTAGTTTGGCCACAAAATCTTCAAAACATGGAATGCAACATGACAAGCACAATAATATTGATTAAACTTAAATGTAGAATGGTATTATTGGTGCATGCATCGTTTAAAATAAAACCACAACAACAACAACAACAACTACAATAATAATAATAATAATCATCACCATAAAAAAAATGGCTTTTTATATGGATGCATAATTAGAATTCTTGCCCAGTTCCAATAAAAAATATTTTTCATGTTTTGGCTAATATTAGATTAATAATTTATTTTATTAGATATTTGAATTTATTTTTTATATTAGATGATATTAGAGGGTTATATATATATAAGCTGGTATTAGATATTTGATTTTTTTTATATTAGAATTTATTTTAAATTTATTGAATGTATTTTTATATTAGTTATTAAAACTTACTTAATGCTAGCTGGTATAATACATTATAATTTATTTTTATATTAGATGTCATTAGATGATATTATTATTTAATGCGACAACTTAAAATAATAAAACCTAAAATGGACAATTTTAGACATCACAATATTATAATGCATGAAAATCAATATTCAATTTGAGATTTGCTTAAGATTGCATTTAGAAGTGTTGGTGCTTTTAATAATAAATAATTTGAGTTAGAAGGGGAACAACAGACTTAAATATTCAGTTTCAGTCAGTTTATATTCAATATCGATTATTATGGTAAATGAAAAAAAAAAAAACAAACAAAAAAAAACATTGCTATAATTGATATGTTCATAGTATGTTCTGCATCTCCTGTTATAAACATAAGATTATGTCAATTATTTCTATTATTTAAAAGTAACAGCAGCAATTTTAATAGCAAAATACATCAGGCCTAAAATGGGATGAAACAAAAATTAAAACGGCAGTGAACCTGTAGGGCTGGATTCATCAGACGTCGGCACATTCACATCACCAGCGTGGTGCCTGCCGCTGGGATCAGGATCCATCAGTCGTGGATTTACATGTGGAACTGAGCGTTGCGCATCCTGGGAGCCGCTCAGCCGCTCTGCCAAATTGTCTACGATGAGTTCCCGGAGTCTGCGCATCCTCTCTTCATGTGTGGAGAACTGCGTATTTGAACTTGGAAGACAGAAAAGAAATCAGAAAGATCGAGTCATACAATAATTCCATTCTGTTGTTGGAGGCAAAAGTAAGTGAACTCACTTTTAACTTGGACAAATTATTTACAGACCACATTTTATGAGCATCAACCTGTTCTCTTACCCAATTATATGTCTCCTCCTGACCGCCCGACGGACTGAAAGTCTGGCTCGGTCAGACGGGCCTGGAACCTGCATGGGAACATCTTCTTCCTCTGTGCTGCTTCCAGATTCAGAGACCACGATGACACTGGCCTCACTAGATGCCGGGGCTACTTCCACCTCCATGTCCTCCATCTTCAAATATGTTCTGCAGAGACACGACAAGCAATAATTAAGGGCTAAAACAGGGTTGTTATCGTTAACTAAAACTAAAATAGTTCACCCAAAAATAACAATTCTGTCACGATCTACTCACCCTCAACTTTCAAAATGACAACAACCATCGATTTCCACAGTAGGGAGAAAAAAAATGCATTGGAGGTCAATGGCTACCATCAACAGTTACAAACGTGCTTAAAATCTCAATGGAAGACATGAAGAAATAAGAAATTCAGCCAAGTTTGGAACAACTTGACGATGAGTAAATCATGACAGAAATGTCATTTTTGGCTGAACTGTCCCTTTAAATCAAAACCTTAAAAAACAATTTGCTAATTGAAATAAAAGATGTGCCAGTGTTTTATTTATAAAAACACACATATCTGGTAAATTCAAGCCAAAAAGTTTAAAAACTGGGTTTCACCCCCAAAGGTGCCTTCACACCTCAAATGTGACCCTGGACCACAAAACCAGTCTTAAGTCACTGGGGTATATTTGTAGCAATAGCCAAAAATACATCGTATGGGTCAAAATTATTGATTTTTCTTTTATGCCAAAAATCATTAGGAAATTAAGATCATGTTCCATGAAGATATTTTGTAATTTTCCTACTGTAAATATATCCAAACTTAATTTTTGATTAGTAATATGCTTTGCAAAGAACTTAATTTGGAAAAATTTAAAAGCGATTTTCTCAATATTTAGATTTTTTTGCACCCTCACATTCCACATACTGAAATAGCTGCATCTCGGCCAAATATTGTCTTATCCTAACAAACCATACATCGAGCAGCTTTCAGATGATGTATAAAGCTCAATTTTGAAAAATTTACACTTTCGACTAGTTTTGTGGTCCAGGGTCACAAATACATTCACACTGTAATACGATGCATTAATTACCTTTCACCTCTTCATAGCAAGCATGTCACTTTGTAGCAAAAAGGATGGTTTGTGGCCCATTTGTTTCAGGGCCCTCTGTTTAACATGTAAACCATATTTAAAAAAAAAAAAAAATTGTCTTTGTTCACTTTCTAACTTAATAAAACAGAACAGACTAGCCCATCCGGGTATCTTTTACATAATATTTCTCAGGTTTAGGACGCACTGATCAACCAAGTACGGAGAGTATGCAAACTACACTAGTTTGCGAAACGTCCTGCTGGATCGCTTTTTAAAGTCTTAAACATCAAATCAAGCAACATCTATACAAATCTGGGTGATCTTAAAATCAACATTAACTAGTTGTTTAATAAACTAGTTTCGCTGATAAAATAAAGAAAATAAACACAGGCACTCTGATCATAAACATGCTGCTAATGCTGCTAACTACAGCACACCAACAACAATATAACACTGACAGTATTTACCAAGCACAGCGACCGGGTTTGCTTGCTGGATTTCTTCGTCCGGTCAACAAAAACAAGATTTTCCAGCTTAAAAGCTGGTCGTGGTGCAATTTTAAAAGATTACAAAAAACGTTAAATTCAGGATAGAATTTGAGCAAGAACTTCTGCGGCTGCAAACACAACCGCCAATCTGAAGCACCGCCCACTGTGTTCGTTTTGCTCTTTGATTGGACAAGAGCTGTCAGCGTGTGAACGTCTCCGACTCATTTCCGGGAATCGGTTCGTTTGAACAGTTCATTTCAAACACAGATTCACAGAGTCAGTTATGAAATGAAGCACAACGACTGGAGGGAAGTGTGAAATAGCCACTTCTAAACATCTCTACAAGACTTCTGCAGGCATTTCACTGTCTTCAGAAAGAAGAGACCACAACAGGTGACAGAACTATCAACTTTACACTATCAACTTTAAAAGAGACAAATGTGTAGAACAATGTTTTATTTAAAATGTTGTACAATTTACAGACTTGTCACAAACAATTTAGATGCTATTTGCTCTAGTGTGTATGTGTGTAGTATTATTATGCTAGTGTTTTTGATAGCGATGATACAGTTTCTTACAGATAATATCATGATGATCATTGCATTTATCTTAACAAATGTGGAATCCTGCAGAAATGACCTGCCTGCACTGTCTATGGGCCTTGTTTTGATTTTCACACCACGGACACTAAACAATGTAGGAAATTTGTCTAAACTAAATTACACATGCAGACACTCACAGGAGTAGTTTTAAGGGCTAACTAGTCATTCAGAGAACTTTAACTATTTTTTTTTTTCAATTTGAAAAATATACATCGTTCGAGACCTCTGTTACCTTATTGGTGGCTCTGGCCATGCACACACACACGCACACATGTTTGTTTTGTGAATTGTGGGAACTTTCCATAGACTTCTATAGATTTTATACTGACCAAACGATATTGTCTATCCCCTAACCCAACCCTAACCCTAAACCTAGCCCTCACAGAAAACATGTTTGCATCGTTACACTTTCAGATAAACATCATTTACTATTTTTAATCATTTTTTAACATTGTGGGGACCGCAGGCCGGTTTCAGGTTTTACTATCTTTGTGGGGACATTTGGTCCCCACAATGTAGCAAAAACAAGTACACACACACACACACACACACACACACACATATCAGCTTGTGAAACAACGTCTTTACAATATCAAGTCAAGAGTATTGCAGGTTGTGGTGGGTGGGACATAGGGTACACCCTAGGTTGCCAAAAAAACAACAGAAATTTTAATTTAAAAAACGGAATGCCCAGATACAATTATTAAAAAAAAAGAAATCAGTTGTGAATTGGTCTTTATGTCGTATTGGTTCCTATCTCTGGTGCAGACCTCTGTGTGGGACAGACTAGCTTTGTCCCCAAAATGTACTATGTTATAGTCTGCATCCAGGAAACCTTTAACCGCTTGTATAAAAGGCCACATTTACAGGCCAGGGAAGCAGGGAAGCTCTGCCACAGCACTTTGTGCGAGATGGCTAGCAATGGACCAACTGTGCAACTTTGCGCACTGCACACCTTGGCCACCTGGAAAATCGGACAAGGCTGTCAGTTCACCCCAAGGGAAGCATTTGGAGTTAGGACTAGGGTGTGGCCTGTAAGGTTGCGGTGTGGTCTTTGTGCGAGACGGCTAGCAATGACCAACTGCGCAACTCTGCGCACTGCAGACCCTGGCCACCCCGAAAATTTGGGCAAAGCTGTCAGTTCAACCCAAAGGACGCACTTGGAGTTAGGACTAGGGTGTGTCCTGTAAGGTCGTGGTGGGTGGGACACAGGTGGCACCCTAGGTTGCCAAAAAAAATGACCAAAGTATATATTTTAGACCAAAAATGTATGCCAGTTACAATTATTAAACAAAAAAATCTGTGACGAATTGGCTTTTTGTCAGATTGGTTCCTAACTCCGGTGCAGAACTCTGGGCAGGACAGACTGGCTTTGTCCCCATAATGCACTCTGTTGTAGTCTGCATCAAGGAAACATGTAATTGCCTGTACAATAAGGGAAAGGCCGCCCTTACAGGCCACAGAAGCAGGGAGGCTCTGCCGCAGCATTCTGTGAGGCGGGACAGACCAGGTTTGCCCCCATAATGGAATCTTTTATAGTCTGCATCCAGGAAACTTTTAACCGCCTATACAGTTAGGGAGATGTTGCCCTTTCAGGCCAGGGATGCAGGGAAGCCCTGCCACAGCACTTTGTCTGAGACAGCTAGCAATGGACCAAGTGCGCAACTCTGCGCACTGCACACCTTGACCACCCGGAAAACTGGGCAAGGCTGTCAGTTCACCCAAATGAAAGCATTTGGAGTTAGGACTAGGGTGTGTCCTGTAAGGTTGTGGTGGGTGGGACACAGGGCGTACCCTAGGTTGCCAAAAAAACCCTGACAAAAAACGTAATGAAAAAAAAGATACAATTATTTAAAAAAACAAACAAACAAAAAAAAATCCAGTGCAGAACTCTGGGCGGGACAGACCAGCCTTGTCCCCTTAATGCAGTCTGTTATAGTCTGCATCCAGGAAACCTTTAACCGCCTGTACAAAAGGCCACGTTTACAGGTCAGGGAAGCAGGGAAGCTCTGCCACAGCACTTGGCATCTAGCAATGGACCAGCTGCGCAACTCTGTGCTCTGCAGACCCTGGAGACCCCCTGAGTTTAACCCAAGGGAAGCACTTGGAGTTAGGACTAGGGTGTGTCTTGTAAGGTCATGGTGGGTGGGGCACATGTCGCACCCTAGGTTGCCAAAAAAAAAGAAAAAAGTATATATGTTAGACCAAAACCTTATGCCAGTTACAATTATTAACACACAAATCTGTGGCAAATTGGCTTTTTGTCAGATTGGTTCCTAACTCCGGTGCAGAACTCTGGGCAGGACAGACTGGCTTTGTCCCCATAATGCACTCTCTTGTAGTCTGCATCAAGGAAACCTGTAACTGCCTGTGCAATAAAGGAAAGACGGCCTTTACGGGCCAGGGAAGTAGGGAAGCTCTGCCGCAGTGAGGCGGGACAGACCAGCTTTGCCCCCATAATGCAGTCTTTTATAGTGTGCATCCAGGAAACCTTTAACCGCCTGTACAATTAGGGAGATGCTGCCCTTACAGGCCAGGGACGCAGGGAAGCTCTGCCACAGCACTTTGTGCAAGACAGCTAACAATGGACCAAGTGCACAACTCTGCGCACTGCTCACCTTGACCACTTGGAAAATTGGGCAAGGCTGTCAGTTCACCCCAAGGGAAGCTTTTGGAGTAAGGACTAGGGTGTGTCCTGTAAGGTTGTGGTGGGTGGGACACAGCGTGCACCCTAGGTTGGCAAAAAATAAACAAAAACAAACAAAAAAAAACCTACAAAAAGATATATTTTTAAAGAAGCAAAATATTAATGGCCAAATACAAATATTAAAAAAAAAATTGAAAAATCTGTGGCGAATTGGTCTTTATGTCTTATTGGTTCCTTGCTCCGGTGCAAAACTCAGACTAGCGTTGTCCCCATAATGCAGGCACTTATAGTCTGCATCCAGGAAACCTGTAACTGCCTGTACATTGCACACCTTGGCCACCTGGAACATTGGGCAAGGTTGTTAGTTCACTCCAAGGGAAGCATTTAGAGTTAGGACAAGGATGTGTCCTGTAAGGTTGTGGTGGGTGGGACACAGGGTGCACCCTAGGTTGTCAAAAACACCTCTTTTTAAAGAAACAAAAACTGAATGCCCAAATATAATCTATGAAAATATGGCTATCTAAAATCTAAAATCTATAAAGTGCTTTATGTCGGATTGGTTCCTAGCTAGTCTGAATTTAGGAAACCTGTAACTGCCTGTACAACTAGGGAGAGTGCACCCTTACAGTCCAGGAAAGCAGGGAAGCTCTGTCGCAGCACCTTGTCCGGGACGGCTAGCTATGGACCAAAAGTGCAACTCTGTGCTTTGCACACTTTGCATACCTGGCCACCTGGAAAATTGGGCAAGGTTGTTAGCTCACTGCAAAATAATAAAAAAAAATATATTAGCAAGATTAAAGAAACTGAAAATGAATGCCTAGTTACATCTGTTAAAAACATCTGTGGCTAATTGACATTTATGTCGTATTGGTTCCTAGCTTTGGTCTAGGTCTAGACCAGGGAAGCAAGAAAGCCACAGCACACACAGGATGGCTAGCAATGGACCAAGAGTACAATTCTGCGCATTGCATACTTTGCACATCTGGAAAATTGTAGACAGTTCACCCCAAAGGAAGCACTTGGAGTCAGGACTAGGGTGTGTCCTGTAAGGTCGTGGTGGATGGGACAGGGTGCACCCTAGGTTGGCAAAAAAACAAACAAAAAACCTACAAAAAATATGTATTTTTAAAGAAACAAAAAATTAATGGCCAAATACAAATATTTTAAAGGGGTCATCGGATGCTAAGTTCACTTTTACATGCTGTTTGAACATGAATGTGTGTTGGCATTTGGCAGTGTATGTACAAATCTACCCTGTAATGGTAAAAATCCATGCAGTGGTTTTTAATTAATCTGTTAAAATAATATCCACTTTTTCAAATCGAGCCGTTCTCAGATGCCTGTCATTGTTGCGTCACACCGACAGAGGCCGCTCCCACAATAGTTGATTGACATTAGCGTCTTACCTAAGATCAGTTGTAACGGTCCAGCCTCCATGTTTTGATCCCGGAGCAGGGATGTAAGTTAGACAAGAATTGAGTTATTGAGGTGTTGTGTTGTTGGAGGTAATAATGAACATAGTGGTCGTCATTTACTCTCGACATCTGAGCTGCCGAAGATGCAGTAGATTACGTTTGTTTGTGAAGGGAATGCGCCTCCTGATCTACATACATCCATCTATGTTCGCGCAAATCATTCGTGATCCAGCTTCACCTACAGCAGAAGTGAGTATAAGGGTTTTTTTTCTGAATCTTTGCAATCGCCTTTCCTAATAATGTGCTAGTTAGCTAAAGTAAACAGGCTCGTCACTCCACAGAGAGAAGATAGGGGCAGGGCGAGCAGGGCTCATTTGCATTTAAAGCAGCCTCGACCAGAATGAGATGACTTTTGCAGAGCTGATTTTGGCAAGGTAAAAAGGGTGTTGTTTTACACAACCATTGAGAATTTTTAATCAAAGTATATTATAGACTTTTCATTAAAACCCTGAAGAATCATATCAACTTGTGGAAAATGGGCATCCAATGACCCCTTTAAACTGCTTTAAATTACTTTTCCCCCATATCAATCTACACTCCATACACCATATTGACAAAGCACAAAACATATTTGTGACAACTTTGCAAAGTATTAAAAATAAAACAATGAAATAAGGGTATGACGCGACAAATTTTGCATATAAACATTTGGCAATTATCTGCTATTCTTCGCCTCACCTCTGCACCTCTCAAGCTCTGTCAGGTTGGATGGGGTCTTGCAGACACTTTCAGGTTTCTCCAGAAATGTTTTATTGGGTTCAAGTCCAGACTGTGGCTGGGCCACTCAAGGGCATTCACAGAGTTGTCTATAAGCCACTCTTGCTGTGTGCTTATGGTCATTGTCGTGTTGGAAGGTGAACCTTCTGCCCTGTCTGAGGATCTGAATGCCCTGGACTGGGTTTTTATTAAGACTATCTCAATATTTTGGTGCATTAAGCTTTTCTTCTACTCTGACGAGTCCCTCAGTCCTTGCCACTGAAAAAAACCCCACAGCATGAGGCTGCTACCACCACAATTTACTTTTGGGATGGTACTCTGCAGGTGATGAGCAGTGCCTGGTTTCCTCCAAACATGATGCTTGGAATTGAGGTTCATCAGACCAGAGAATCTTGTTTCTCACAATCTGAGAGTTCTTTAGGTGCTTTGTTGCAAATTCCAAGTGTGTTTTCAAGTGTCTTCACTGAGGAGAGGATTGAGTTTGGCCACACCACCATAAAAACCAGATTGGTGGAGTGTTGCAGTGATGTTTGTCCTCCTGTAAGATTCTCCCATCTGCATTTATGATTATGGAGCTTAACTAGAGTGACCATCAGCTTCTTGGTCACCAGTCTAACCAAAGCCCTTCTCCATCATTTGCTTAGTTTGGCCAGGAGGCCAGCTCTTTGAAGAGTCCTAGTTGTTCCAAACATCTTCCATTATGGATAATGGAGGCTACATGCTTCTGTGAACCTTCAATGCAGCAGATTTTTTTTCTGAACTCTTCCCCAGATGTGTGGCTTGATGCAATCCTGTCTCTGAGCTCTACATGCAGTTCTCTTGACCTCAAGGCTTGGTTTTTGCTCTGATATGCATTTTCAGCTATTAGACCTTTTATTAAGAAGTTTGTGCCTTTCCAAATCATACCAATTCAATTGAATTTGCCACAGATTAACTCCACTCAAAGTGTAGTAACATCTACAAAGAATATGTATGCTCCTGAGCTAAATTTCAACTGTCCCAGAAAACGTTATGAATGCTCATGCAATGGAATCATTTCAGTTTTTTATTTCTAATAAATTTACAAAGTTGTTACAAACGTGTTTTGTGCTTTGTCATTATGGTGTATGGAGTGTAGATTGATGTGGGAAAAAAAGCATTTTAACATAAGGCTGCACAACGAAATGTGAAAAGATTAAAGTATGAATACTTTTGCAAGGCACTGAAAGTGCCTTTTGTTGCTATTCTACAGTTATAAAAACGTAGAATTTACATTAATATAAGTTGTAATATAAGTGCAATACAGTCCAAAATGCAATACAAAATGTACAATAAATAAACAATTGCAAATTTCAATGTGGAATTGAACTGTTTTCCAGTAATGTGAATAGAAAAATAAGAATAACAAAGTGCAGTAAAAGGTTAAACTTTTTGCACTCCAAACCATTGTGTTCATAATTAAAATAATACTTAAAAATAATATGGTAAGACACACCAGTTTGCAATATAAAGCAGCAAAACAACCTTTTTTGTACAGCTGAAAATAGCTGGATGCAGATGAGACCAGAAGCCAGACACAATAAATTTACAAATGGCCGTGTCCACTCTGATGGGAAAAATAAGGTGGATAAAAAAGCTTCATGATTTACTCTCAAACACAAACACAGCTTTATCCAGCAGATGGCGTTGTGATTCTGTTTCTGCTATAAACATGCAGGTTTTTTTTTGGAAGGAAGGAAATGCCCTTTTAACTCAAGTCCACCATTATTGACCCAGTCTAAAGCCGCTGCTGATGGCATCATGAGAACAAGTCCCAAATCCATTTCGCGCTTTTAAAGACTCTAAAAATACACATCTACTTTAAGTCCGTAAATAGAAAACGAAGCTTCCCCTGCATAATGGTGGAGTTACAGCATCGACCGGCAAAGGAAAAGCGGTTCCTGAAATCCTGGTAATTGCTTGTTCCATTGGTCAACATAATCTGCACAAAGTCACCAGGGGCAACTCCAATTAATTTTTTTCAGGGTGCATAGATGCATACATACATACATACATGCATACAATATCTGATGTTTATGTACATGATCATATTCGTTGCATTTTTGGAAAGTTGCACCACACAGCATTTTTTTTAAATGGCCTAATTATTATGTTTTTCCGTCTGCATGCATTTTCCCCTAAACATTAAATTTGCCAAACTACTTAAAAGATCTTCTTTTCAAGCTTCTTCATTAATATCCGTCAAATAGCATAGTTGTATACTCCTGATATCCTTTTTACATCATGCCACCCCCAAAATTGAAACAAATAAATAAATAATTCAGCATTTAAAAATTGTAAAGAGGTGTCTTCAAATCATTGAGTGTAGGCTATGAATTGCATTTTTTTTAAATTAATGCATCTAAGAAAAAATTACAGACCTACAGACTGTCTAATGGATTTGCATGGGCTTAGTGATGAAGACCTTTTGTAGCTCTGCTCTGAAGATGCTTTATAGCTTGTTTTGTCTGCAGATTCAATTTCCTCTTACAGATGGTTTCAGCTTGTATTCTCATAATACATTTTTTTAGATCGGTGTATTATAAATGAGCCATAGAGCACATCTATGACTCCAGTACCTCATCTGTAATTTGATTCACAAAGGTTGCGACCTCCTCCATGTGCGCACAGGTCCACGTGTCCACGTCTGTTGCACTTTTCTTACGGCTTTGTTGGTCTTCAGCGTTTCCTTAGTGAAATTCATGAGGGACTGTTTCAGCGCAGATAAACATGGCCTCTACGCCAGACGTCAGTGTTTGGTTTAGGACCTGGCTGAGACATCAAAAGTGCATTTGAATCCATTTAAATGTCATTAGGAAAGATTCACATGTTGATTTAGCTCTGTGATATAAACTTGTCCTCCGCACCACATCCAGAGCTTCTTGTGTTACATTGTGAGTAATAAACAGATCGTAAGCAAAGCTCTTGTGTATAACTGCTTTGATGGTATTGCATTTTTCTGATTACGACATGTCTTGCAATAAAATGTGCTCAGGCAATAGCAAAAGGAACAAAGTTGCTGTGCACACAGTGGCTGCATCTGAAACTTCATATTTCCCTAATATAGGCAACAAACAGCATGTGAAAAGAGTAGCCCAAATTCATTGTGTTCATAAAACAGCCAGACGAAAATTCCCTAGATAATCTAATCTATTTGACAAGATGAGAAGTGCACATCTAATGGACACTTTTCTATCCCATAAGGCCACAGGAGAGGATTTGTGAATAGCTGTGAATCACCACAACTGACACTGCAAGTCACACGACAACATGACAAATGCAGCATGTCCAGATTAAATTCATACTGAACACATTCACACAATATCATACTTTTTTAATGGTTGTGACTGACAATAATGGTTTCCTTGACAATACTTTAGCAATCAATCTGTGTGTCTGTCATGGTTTTGTGTCAGTGAACACACACAATGATAAAGAAGATAAACAGTCTTTAAAGGGTCATATGATGCGATTTCATGTTTTCAAAGAGATATTCTTATAAAAGAAAGACTCAGCCATGCTTTCCTAAGACAGCTCAATCAAACACACCCCCACATGTCTACGTCACGGTGTGAGAATATTTGCATAATTTCATACATTATACAACGATGGGTATAAAAAGAACATCCCAAAACAAATGTGCAAAGTCTATTATATTGTTACGGAAGCAGACGGACAACTGAGGTAAGTGAAGATAAAGCTATTTATTTACAGCAGAGCCACAGATGAAGGATGACGTGCAGAAAAGGTGAGTACAACAGTTCAGATTTTCAAAGTTCTTGAATGGATATCTACGAGCTGAATGAAGTTTGTTTCCTCTGCAGGAACGACGGGAGTTGCACTTCAAACAGATGATGCACACACAGTTTGCTGACAGCTGACAGACTTACGGCACACACACCACTGATTGGATGCGGCTTGACTGGACAGACTGGAATGAAGCAGAGACAAAGGTAAGTATAATCAGGTAGGTAGAATGTTGTGAACTCGGAGAGAGCGTCACAATGAGTCCGCTTCGGATTAACGAGCCCGGACAATGAGTGGTGAGTGGTGTGTGCTTATAAGCGTGCGTGACTGATTGAATGCAGGTGACTGTGATTAGTATTCTGGTGACTGTGATCGCTGCGTGTGAGTGGTTGCAGAACCTGGCCAATCCGTGACATATATACTGTGTTATGTGGAGCAAGATCTAATTTTGATACAGATTGATAAACAACATCACAATAATCAAAGATTGGATTTATAAATTGAGAAGCAAGTTTCTCACAAACACTATATGAAAAACAATATCTGGATCGATGACATGTACTAATTCCAAAATTGATTTTACATATAATATGATTGATATGTGATTTAAAATAAAGTTCAGAATCAAGCCATACTTAAAGGTATTTGATAGTATCAACTTTATGCAAAGAAGTACCGTCTTTACATGATATAACACAAGGATTACTTTTAGATTTAAGTTTCTGTCTAGAACCAAAAATCATAATATATGACTTGGTTTTATTAAGTACTAATTTATTATCCAAAAGCCAGTCTTGTAAAATATTAAAATCATACTGATAATCAGACAACTGAATTTGTAGAATATCAGAATTAGATACATATATGATGGTGTCATCGGCATAAAGTTGATGACTTTACAATTATTATTTACAACTAAAAAATGTGTTACAAAGAAAGAAGCCGTAACTTTTATTCTCACTGTAGTATTGTTGCAGTCGCCGCCATGTTGTGGAGACACTGTGTGTAATGAGCACACAACTAGAAATCAGTGGTTAAGTTATATTTGCACCACTGTTCCAAAACAGTACAATGCAAATATTCGAGTGTGTGCAGCACATTTTATGGAGGATTGTTTCCTGAACCTGGGAGAGTACCCTACAATGCCGGCTGTGCACACTATAAAGTGGGGCAATTCCAACTGTGCAAGGACACTCTGATGCTTCTGACTCACAGCCTGTAAGTACGTTTTCATATTTAAAGACTTTGCTATTCAAATGCGAGTTTTGAGCAGTGTAGAGTATTGCTTGTTGTTTCTACGATCACAGATGCAGATGTAGTGTTATGTTTGCGTAGCATGACGCAATGCAAAGCGTAAAAGTATGAGTCTTTATAATTAGTAATTATGTCCTCACTGGATGGATGTCCTCACAGATGCTTCATTTAGAAAGGTTTTATTGTTTTTGTCTCGTTGTGCCAGGACACAGGATCACAACATGGTAAGGGGCGTCCCGTCACACACTTGAGGTATTTGGCCAATCACAATGCACTGGATAGCTGGCCAATCAGAGCACACCAGGCTTTTCAGAACGATGAGCTTTGTAAAAATCATCGCGTTTCTGAAAGGCGAGCATGTGTTTTTTGAACCTCAAACCACGTAAACACATTGCATTATACCAAAGACACAAAATAATGTTCCTTTTAGCAACATCATATGACCCCTTTAATAAATCCACACAAAGGTTAATCCTCACAGAGAAGGCTGGTGACACATGTAGATGTTAACGAAACCCAACAAACTAAAACTGAACAGGCATGAACTTAAATGCACAGACCAAACAAGGATAATAAATGAGACACAGGTGAACTAACTAATGTAATCAAGGTGAAACACAGGAAACTAGGTCAAAGAAACTCAGGCAGGAGAACAAAAACACAAAAGTCCATAACTGTGACAGTACTCCCCCCCTGGCCAGGCATGAACTCGCACCATAATTAAACAGACGGAGGGAGGAGCCATGGAGGAATCAGGAGAAACCATGGCGGATCAGATGGAGGAAGGAGCCAGGGAGAAGAAAGTAGGGACTTGACTGCAGCCAGGAAGGCAGCCCACGGTGGAGCTGATGGAGGGAGGAGCCCTGATGGAGGAAGGGCTGACAACTCCAGGGGGCCAACTGACAGCAGCGGAGCAGGTGGGAGAGGAGACCAGGGTGGAGACAGAGATTCGCAGAGCCAGGGTGATGCAGAGGATCCGAAGGGCCAAGGCAGAGCAGATGGCTCAGGCGACCGAGGCGCAGACAGGGATACAGAAGGTTGTGGTAGAGCTGGAGCGACAGAGAACCAAGGAAGAGCTGGAGAGAGGGAGGAACCCAACGAAGCCAGAGGGACAAGGTTAAGCCAGAGGAGTGTAGTCCCAAAGCAGGGGCAGGTTGATGATCGTACAAGGCAGAGCCGGAGGGACTAGGTAGCTTGGTGGAGCTGGTGAACTAACGGGCCATGATGGAGACGAGGGAGCTAGAAGCCATGGTGGAGCTGCTGGGTCGACAGGCCGAGGCGGTGTCCATGTATCGGAGGCGGAGACCAGGGATCCTCCAACCATGGTGTTAGCCCACACTGACTCCGCTCCATAGATGGTGAGTTTGAGCTGAGGGACTGGCAGGATGCAGCAGCAGTGGGACAGAGGATGGCAGAAGGCTCAGCAGAGGAGGTGAGAGAGGGGGGCTGGGTGGAAATTCATGACAGTCAAGGGTTTCATGGATGGTGTATGCTGCCCACACACACCAAATAGCAACTCCCAACACATAGAGCATGGTGGACAAGGGAACGACTTCCATGCTTGTGACAGGAACACAGACAGGCAAACAATTCAGACAATGACGGATAAGACTGGATATATATTTAAATAAAACACCCCTGAGTCCTGCCTCAACTCACCCTCAATGGAATACAGTGGGCAGGGCTTTTTTTCGCGCCCTCACTCTCCACTGTGTCATCCTTCGTTGCGTGCATTAATGCCAGCTCATGCACCTGGTCAGACGTTGATTGAGGCTTAGGCTCTGGGGCGATCCTGAGCACTGTCACTCTTTTTAGCGATGGCTCATCAGTCACAGCGGGCTTTGGCTCTCCATCTGTGGGGAGCTCCTCGCAGTGGGGTGATGATTGGCTGGGCTCTGGGTCCGGAGTGGGACTAGCGAGATCTTCCTCAAGTCCACTGGTGAATGGCAATCTGTTTCTCACCGGTACCCACTAAACCAGGGGTGCCCAAACTCTGTCCTGTAGGGTTGGTATCCTGCAGAGTTTAGCTCCAATCCCAATTAGACACACCTGAACCAGCTAATCAAGCTCTTACTAGGCATAATAGAAACTCCCAGCAGGTGTGTTGAGGCAAGTTGGAGCTAAACTCTGCGGGACACCGACCCTCCAGGACCAAGTTTGGGCACCTCTGCACTAAACAAAGGCAGCAAAAAAAAAAAAAAACATGCACAATGACAAAAATGAAGATAAACAGTCTTTAATAAATCCACACAAAGGTTAATCCACAGAAGGAAGGCTGGTGACACCCATAGACGTTAACGAAACACAACAAACTAAAACTGAACAGACATGAATTTAAATACACAGACCAAACGAGGATAACAAATGAGACACAGGTGAACTAACTAATGTAATCAAGGGGAATCACAGGAAACTAGGTCAAAGAAACTTAGGCAGGAAAAGAAAAACAAATGGAAATACAAAAGTCCATAACTATGTCAGTGTCCTGTCAGCTATTCAGAATCACAATTATGTCTGATTTGATAAAATTAGAGCTGACTGTTTATATTTGTAAATATTATTTCATATTTATAAAATGTACCTAGTTTAAACGCACTTTTGCCATGTAGGCCTAACTTGTAGTATTATTATCTAATTTTTCCAAACAATATATTTTAGCTTAAATAAGCATTGTTCCTTTTTCTGTAGAACGGTTGGTATCTTAGCCAACCAGCCTAGTTATTTCAGCAGGGTAGTGCACTCTTTTGAGTGGACAGCCATTGGTAGTGGTATCCAAAGCCATAGTGGACATTATTAAGTGCACTAATTCAATCACATAATGCACCTCAATAATGAGGGTTCAACCATTGTGGCTAATTAACTCAAACATCGTTCTAAGATGTCATTCAGTCGACTATATTGGTAGAGTAATATAGGGAATAGTGAATGAGGGTATATGAGCAGATTTCAAATTAAGCCCAGATTATAGCTTATCATTTTTCTGTGGAACAGTTGGTAACTTAGCTAGCAACATTTTTTGAGTGGCCTGTCCAACCCTGCAAATCCCTGCAATATTTTAGGGAATTTACCACTCATGTGGTAAAATGTGTTAATAAACAAACATGAAAAACCTTGTGAATAACAAACATTCATATTCTGTGGAAAACTGCTGAACTTTCCACTTTGTGTTTTGATTAGGATGCTTATATGTAGGCAGTGGACATCATCATAAAAGAGGTTTTAAAAGGAGCCCATGCATAAGAATGGAATACTAATGACTGACATGCTTACGCTGTGGGCAGTATGTGCTCTTTTCTGTATATTCTGTGAAAAGGCCTACAGTACATGAGTACACCATGGCCTATTTCTTTAATGAATACTTGGCACAATGGTGTCTTCATTTGCAGCCATTATATGTGAACTGCAGTCACGAGTAACAGGCCGAGGCCGACGTTAGATGAAATTCTCTACATGAAAGAGCTGGAGAAGGTATCGAACCCATCTTTGTACAGATAACAAGCACTGATATTGTCAGCAATGTACTGTGATTATGTCTAGGCAGCTAGTCAACATTGCCCAAAACAGCTGTGCAAGCAGAACACAAAAGTGTCTTAATTTGTGTTCCGTAGATGTTTGGAATAACAATACGGGGTGAATAATTAATGAAAGAATTTTTATTTTTGGGTGAACTATCCCTTTAAGAGGCAGATCAAGTTGTAACATTTTGAAAAAATTATTATTTAGTAGTAGTAGTAGTAGTAGTAGTAATGACATACACAAATTGATGCAAAATGAGACTAGGAATATGTACTGAAAAAGTAAACAGGGTCCATTTTCATTGTTGGTAAAATATTTGCCAAAATTAAGAAAATAAAAATGAAAAAAAAGAAGAGGAAAAACTGACTGTTTATGATGGAATGAACACTTGTCACTGTGTGAGTAACATACGCAGCAGACCTATCACAGAAGTAATATGGTGTTGCTAAGAGACATGGCAAATGTCAGCTGGCCACCTCATCGTCATCCTGTTGCTTGCTATCCGGCTCCTTCTGCCCGGCCGCCGTTAATTAACACCTGGATTCTCTTTGGATGAATCAGTTCTGCTGGAGCTCCGCGGTTGCCAGGTGCCTGAAGAGTGACAGGCATTTGCTGAAGGTGGTTAAAAACCCCATTTCCTTACTGCCCATTTACACCTTTTTACATGATACTGTTTCTGTGTGATTTAAAACACACTGAGGACTTCATTAATTAGTCCATTTAGTTGTGTTGTGAAGACTACAAGAGTACTGTCTGCCTATACAAAATTCACCACCATGTTTTTAGGGTGTTGTGGTTGGTTGCCAGGGTATCACTATATGGATTGCTAGGTATTCTGAGTGGCACTATGGTGTTCTAGATGGTTCATTGGGTATTGTAGTGTTGTTAGCCTGGACAAAACTCACTGCCATGATGTTTATGTCTACAAAACCATGGTATGTGGTTTCTTGATATTCTGGGTGTTGCTGTGTGGGTGCTAGGTGGTTGACAGGACATCACTATGGAGTTTTTTTTGGGTGGTTGCCAGAACATCACTATATGGTTTCTAGGTGTCTAGGGTGTTCTGGAGGTTGTTAGGGCATTTCTAGGTGGTTGTGTGGGGTTGCCAGGTGTTCTAGATGGTTCCTTGGGTATTGTAGTATTGTTTGCCTAGACAAAACTCACTGCCATGATGTTTGTGTCTTTGTGTGGTTGCTTGGTGTTCTGGGTGGTTGTTAGGGTGTTGCTGTGTGGTTGCCAGTACATCACTATGGAGTTACTAGATATTCTAAGTTGTTTTTTACATCTTTTATGTGGTCAGGGTGTTTTGGGTGGTTGCTAGGACATCACCATATGGTTTCTAGGGTGTTCTGGAGGTTTTTAGGGCATTTTGTGGTGGTTGCTAAGGGGTTGTGAGCGGTTGTCAGGTGTTCTAGATGGTTTCGTCTGTATTGTAGTATTGTTTGCCTCGACAAAACTCACTGTTCATGATGTTTTTGTTTACAAAACCATGCTATGTGGTTGCTAGGTGTTCTGGAAGGTTGTTAGGGTGTCGCTGTGTGGTTGCTAGGTAGTTGTTAGGTGGTTGCCAGGGCATCACTATGGAGTTACTGTTGGAGTGATGTTCTGAGTTGTTGTTATTTATTTATTTATTACATGTTTTATGTGATTAAAGTGTGTTGGGAGGTTGCTAGGCTGTCGCTGTATGGTTTCTAGGATGTTCTTGAGGTTGTTTGGGCAATTCTATGTTGCTGCTAAGGGGTTGTGAGGGGTTGGTAAGTGTTCTGGGTGGTTGTTAAGGTGTCATTGTGTGGTTGTAGTTGCTAGGTGATTGCCAGGGCATCACTATGGAGTTACAAGATGTTCTGTTTTTATTTAGCTACTTATTTTTACATGTTTAGGTTGTTAGGGCATTTCTAGGTGGTTGCTAAGAGGTGGTTAGGGGTTGCCAGGTGTTCCAGATGGTTCTCTGTGTATTGTAGTATTGCTTACTTGGAAAAAAACATTGTGTGGTTGCTAGGTAGTAGCTAGGTAGTTGTCAGGGCATTATTATGGAATTACTAATTTTTTTTTACTACATATTTAATATGGTTAGGGTGTCACTGTGTGGTTGCTAGGTAGTTGCTAGGTGGTTGCCAGGGCATTTCTAGGGGTTGCTAAGGGGTTGTTGGGTGTTTTAGATGGTTCTTTGTAGTATTGTTAACCTGGACAGAACTCACTGCCATGATGTTTCTACAAACGTCTACAAAAGTATGCTATGTGGTTGCTAGGTGTTCTGGGTGGTTGCCAGGGCATCACTATGGAGATACTAGATGTTCTGAGTTTTTTTTTTTTTTTTTTTTTTTTTAACATTCATGTGGTTAAGGTGTGCTGAGTGGTTGCTAGGACATCACTGTATGGTTTCTAGGGTGCTGCCAGGGCATCACTATGAGGTTACTATAACTTATGTTCTAAGTTATATATATATATATATATATATATATGTTTAACACATTCTGTGTCTGCTGGGTGGTTGCTATATCATTTTTAAGGTGTTCTAGAGGTTGCGAGGGCATTTTTAGGTGGTTGCTAAGGGGTTGCCAGGGCACTGCTACACTGTTGAGCTGTCTATTGATTTGTTTTTGAAATGCAGCTATGTGGTTATGGTGTTCTGGTGGTTGTTAGTTTGTTGCTAGGTGGTTGCCAAGGCATCGCTATGCAGTTACAAGAGGTTCTGAGTTATTTTCAACATGGTTTTATGTCCTTATGGTGTGCTTTGTGGTTGCTATATGGTTTCTGTGGTGTTCTGAATGTTGGCAGAACATTGCTAGTTGGTTGTTAGCAGGTAGTGGGTGGTTGACAGGGTGTTGCTAGATGGTTGCTAGGTGTATTAAGTTGATTTTAACATGCTGCTATGTGGTTTACAAGGTGTTCTGAGTGGTTGCCAAGGCTTCATTATTCAGCTGCTTATTATTCTGAGTTATTTTTAGCATGTTGCTGTTTAGTTGTTTAAGAGTTCTGGGTAGTTGCTAAGGCACTATTAGGTGGTTGCTAGGGTATTGTACTATTGTTCACCTTTCTAAAACTCGCTGTCATGTATTATAGGTGGTTTCAAGGACATGGGTATGTGGTTTCTATGTGTTCTAAGTGGATGTTAGAGTGTTTCTAGGGTTTTACTAGATGATTGTTAGAGTGTCACTATGTAATTTCTAGGGTGTTGCTAGGTGGTTGTTAGGGCATTGCTCTGTAGTTGCTAAATTTTCTAATTTGTTCTAGATTTGTAACACATTTCTTTTTTTTTTTTAGTTATATTTTTGTGCTTTTTTGTGCCTTTAATGGACAGGACAGTAGAGAGATGACAGGAAAGTACTGGGCAAAGAGAGGGGAAAGGGATTGGCAATGGTCCTCGAGACGAGATTCAAACTTGGGTCACCGCAAGCACAGCTGTGCTATATGTCGGCGCACTAACCACAAGGCTATTGGCGCCGACAATTTGTAACACATTTCTATGTTGTTCTGGTTAGTTGCCAGGGTGGCGCTATGTGGCTGTTATAAGTCATTATAGCATGTTTCTGTGTTATTGCATGGTTGTTCTGGGTGTTTTTTACAGGACATTTTGTGTGTGGTTACTAGGGTGTTTCTATGCACTTGTGAGGGATTCTGAATGAACATGTTATGTGGTTGCCAGAGCATCACAATACAGTTGCTAGATGTTTAGCCTTTTTTTTAACATGTTTAATGTGGTTGTTAAGGTGTTCTTGGTGGTTGCTAGAGTTTTCTGGCTGGTTGGATGTACTAGGCAGTTGCTTGGGTTCTCTGGGTGTTTTTTAAGTGTTTGTTTACTGAACCAAGACAAAAGATACTTAAGTGCCTCCATCAGTGCTGTTTTGATCAGAATTGCTTGTAAATGGATGTTACAGACATTCAGTTTGTGCCACTTGCACATCTTGTACGAGCCTTGCAGCTTATTATAATAAAGGTCAAAGTGCTAATGTGAGTCCGGGCAAGTCATGCAGGACATTTGTCCCCATATTGATCTTCAATATGAGCCAGAGTCAGCACACTCACCCTGATGAATGTCAAATGAGAAAAGAGACTGCAGAAGGAATAGATGCAGTTGACATGTCATACGAGTTCATGGTTTTAGAAAAAATAAGAAATTGGTGAATGATTTAGTCCTTGACGTGAACTGCATGGCAGGTGACCAGAACATATTTGTCTCTCGTTCTTTGCTGTTCCAGAAAAACGATACAGCATAACTTGGCCTTGAATTGCAATGTATTTGAAGTAATGGTTATTATAACATAAATAACATATTATAACATAACATATATTGCATATATAACAGAAACCCAAAAACAATCAAAAAAATTTGAAAATTGTACAAATTTAAACCACCTGGAAAAAAATCTAAATTAGTTATGAATTGCCATGAAATTGTACATGGTTACAATAATACATGATGTGCTGTACAGTATGTAGTTATATGCCACATTGCTAAAGCTTTAGACTAGATAATTAATCTTTAGCTGCCTATTGAATTGTCCACAGTCTGCTGTGTGATTATTATTGATCTGCAATCAAAATGACAAGGCAGCTATGTGTTCCAGAGGAGTGCAAGTCTGTATCTGATGCTTAGTGCTAAACATTGGGAGCCTTTTATTTCTGACTCAAATGAGGAAAGTTCTGCAACCTCTCGAGTGTTAAATCCAATCCTATTTTAGTCAGAGAGCCTCTTTCAATGGTTGCTGGTTTGAAGCACCTATAAAGAAAAGCTCTGACCCTGAAAGACTGAGCCCATGGCAACAGTAGCTAAGAGGAAGTCCTCGAATGGAAGACACCTTCAGGTGGACATGAGAGCAGAAATTAAAAAGAACAGAACTGCAACAGATCTTGATGATTTTCAGTAAAGCAATATAGCCTACATCAAAAACTGAATTTGAAAGCATTGATTAAATGATGTCAATTCTTTATGAAGAAAATGATGTGATGTATATATCTGATACATTTTATCAGACTTTGATAATTGCCTTAATCTTTTCAACAACTTAGAAGGTGAGAAAATAAAAATCACCTGGGCCACTGACATGTAAAGATTTTCGACAGACCAATTTTAAAATACAAACAAAATAATGATACCGGATGTAATTGTTTATTAAGAATGTTGTGTACACATAAATTCATATTAAAATTTAAAATTAAGCGATTTTAGTGTTTTTTCATCTCGATGAATTAGCCATAGCTTTACAAAATGTCATGTGGTGCGACCATGATTTATATTAAAATTAATTCATTTCCAGACAGGAAAGTGGTGTGTATTTACATCTTTTCATGGGTGAAACAAGATACCTTCTAATGTTCATTCATGTTTAGTCCATATTATAACTAGCAAAGATGAAGAGATGATCTGTTCATGTGCCGCTTGAACTAAGGCGCTACAGCAATCTGTCAGGACACATTAAAGAGCCACAAGACAGTATAATGACAAAATTTCAACATGTAGACTTTGCATAAAAATCTGTTCCAAATTATACCAAATAAAGTATTTTATAAAAGCACAAAAACTGCCAATCTGGGACATATATTTATGGAAAATACTTGCACCACAGTGGTCGCACCACATCATATTTGGTCACACCACATGATATTTCAAATTCAATCAAAATTTACAAGCACAGAATTGGCCACCTAAACAAAACAAGCTAGTTTCCCACAAAAGGTCACTATGAAATTTACAATAATACTTGTAGAAATAACTTAATATTCATTGTTTTTTGAGGTCATACCACATGATATTCAAATGTAGTAACCACATACCAGCCGTTATATGTTTTTTTTTTTTTTTTCAAAATTTTAAAGAGAGGTATAAACCTGTTTGATACAAAGTCCTATCATTGAATGGATTTCAACATAAAAGTTTCAGAATGGTAGTTTCTCGATGGTCGCACCACATGATATTTCATAAAATGGAAATCATCGGACAAAGTTTGTTTGTATATTATGACAGAGTAAAAAATCTAGGGTAATTTCAAAGACATTTCCAAAACAACAGGCGGGACAGTCACACCACATTATATTTTGACACTTAGAATAATGGAAAAAATACAAATAACATTTTTTTTTTTTTTTTTGAAAACTTAAAGTGGGTCCATACATCATATATATGGCATTTTTAATGCATTTAAACCAATTTGTGACTGAAAAAATGCAATTGGACAGAAAATTTAGGTGTCACATCATTGACCCAACCTGTTTCAGAACAACAACAAAAAAAACTTACACTATGTTATGGTCTCTGACAGACTGTTACACCCCTGGACTATTTTGTATTGGTTTTTCCCTCATGTGCCCATATATGGTGTTCCTGTTCCTGTTATTGTCTTTATTAGTTAATCACCATCATCTGTTTGTGTATCATTAGCCACCCTTTATAAGTTATAAGTTAAATGCTTTGTGTCTGGTCTCGTCAATGAATATGTGTGTTCCTACCTACCTTTTGTGGATTTAACTGTATGATTTTACGTGTGGATTGTATTAAAGACTTCTCATTACATTTCATTGTCGTGTTGTGCCTTCCTCCTTACGTGTTGTGACAGAAGACCGGACCTTTAAAAAAAAGTTAGTGCCGTGTTAACCCCGTGTTTTTGTTTGCGTCTTTTGTCAGTCTTTTTTTTGTTTGTTTGTTTTGGTTATGGATGACCTGGCCATCCTCGTTCTCCTGCTGGAGCAGGGGGACACTCTCTCAAGGACCACACCACGGGACTTAACACCACCATAGGAGCGCAGCTGTCTGGGGAAGGTCCTCAAGAAAGCCTCGCAGCCTATGTTAAGTGGGTGCCAGTCTTGCCAATCTTCGTTAACCGTGGACTTCGACGACGACGACGCCAGCCCCACTCTAGACCCAGAGCCCAACCAACCATCACCCAGATTTGCGGAGCATGAACCCGAGCCCACCGCGGATGGAGAGCCAGAGCCAGCCGCACCCGACGAGCTATCACCAAATGGAGCGGCAGTGCTGAGGATCGCGCCAGAGCCAGAGCCCGAGCCCGAGCCCGAGCCCATCACGTCCAACCAGGTGCAAGAGCCTTCGCACGTGATGGTGGAAGTTACAGTGGAGCGTGAGGGTGCTGGGGAAAGCACCGCACCATTGCTGAGGGTGAGCGGAAACTGGATCTGGGACTGCAGTATTTTTAACAGGATTTGATCGATTTCAGTGAGGACATATATGCAGACATGCCCCTTTTTATCCCACCATCATCCAAATTATCTGTTTACCTTGAACCCTCTGTCTGCCCTGACCTGTCTGCCTGCCTGGATTTCCCACCCATCCTCCCTCTCTTGCCTCATCCACTCATCCATGCCTCAGCTACACCACCTCTGTCTCCTGACAGGCCCACTGCTCACCCTCAGCCCACCATCTGTGTGGTGGGCTCGCCCGCGGGTGTGCCAGTTTCCATCGGCTCCGCCTTGGTCGGTCGTTGACCCGCCATCGCCTCGGGACTCCACTCCTTTGGCTGGGCCTCGTCGCTCTGTCCCACCGGCTCCATTGGGCTCCTCCCTCCAGCTCTTCCTCAGTCCCCTGTCGCACTGGCTCCGCCGCGGTCCTCCACCTCTGCCTCGGTCGCCTAAGCCTTGGACTCCACCTTGGCCCTCCGGATCCCCTGTGTCACCTGGACTCGTCAGCTCTCAGTCTCTGCCTCAGGCTCCACCTCCACTTGCTCCACCGCCGTCAACCAACCCCCCCAAAAGCTCTGTGTATCATTAGCCACCCTTTATAAGTTAAGTTCAATGCTATGTGTCCAGTCTCGTCAATGAATACCTGTGTTCCTACCTAACTTTTGTGGATTTACCTGTGTGGACTGTATTAAAGACTTCTCATTGCATTTCATCGTCATGTTGCGCCTTCCTCCTCACGTGTTGTGACACAGACAGCATGTGGAAGCTGCTCAGGTCAACATTTTCTCCTCTCAGAAAGCTATGACGTAGTCAAAACAGTAACACTTTAGGTTTTCAGGAAATGCATAAACTCCCTGAACCTCTGATTCCCCCAACCCCCCTCCTCCAAATGAAGTTGTTCAGCATGGAAACTGACATTACATATTTTGCCTTCTCAAATATTGATTTTACTGAAAAACTGTCCTTGAAACTTCTGGATTAATTTATCACAGTTAGATGCAGAGGCCTTTGAGTCAAGAAAAAGGTTGAGAGCCACTGCCTTAAAGGGACTTTGGTATCACTGATGCTTGTAATTTGTCATTTATGACTATTACGGATTTTTTTCCACTGTTAAATATGAAATTTACAACACTGCACCGCAGTAAACACTTCAGAATACAATACACAATTTGGAAGGTAGAGCAGTAATTTATTACAGTTTAATCTGAGACTGGATTTCATCGGCTTGACAGTTTTAGCTCTTGAGAATCAATAAAAGCTGGAAATAACATCACATCTTGAACAGTACGACAAGCGAACTCTAAAAATAGTCTAGAGTGGACTGATGTTACAAAAACCAGAGACCAACCAACATCTTGCCTTTCTAAGAAGTGTGATGGAAATAATTTGAAAATACTGAAGTGATAATATTGGGACTGCAAGTAAAGCTCTACTGAATAATATAATGTTCTCTTTATCGTGTTATTGATTTTAGATGACATAGTCGGATAATATTTCAGACTTTTTCTTTTGCTTTGCAAAAGATTAATCTGTTAGTCATTGGATCACATTGGGTCAGGAAATGCAGCAGTTTTTATGCTAGGACTGTTTTTAATTAAATTGATTGAAATTTAAATATCATGCTTGAATGTGTAGTTTTGCTGCAAGTATTAAAAACTGTTTTCCTATATTCTTTTGTTATGCTGTAACATTACCACCAACAGTTGAGGTCAAAAGTTTACACGCTCCTTGCAGAATCTGCAAAATGTAAATTATTTGACCAAAATAAGAGGGATCATACAAAATGCATGTTATTTTTTTATTTAGTACTGACCTGAATAAGATATTTCACATAAAAGATGTTTACATATAGTCCACTAGAAAAAATAAATCTCAATACTGTGTTGTTACCTGAATGATCCACAGCTCTGGTTTTTGTTTAGTGATAGTTGTTCATGAGTCCCTTGTTTGTCCTGAACAGATACAAATCCTTCAGGTCCCACATATTCTCTGCTTTTTCAGCATTTTTGTCTATTTGAACCCCCTCCAACAATGGCTGTATGATTTTGAAATCCATCTTATCACACAGAGGACAGCTGAGGGACTCATATGCAACTATTACAGAAGGTTCAAACACTCACTGATGCTCCAGAAGTTACCACGATGCATTAAGAACCAGAGGGTGAAAACTTTTGAACAAAATGAAGATGTGTACATTTTTCATATTTTGGCTAAATAGCATTTTTTTTCATTTAGTACTGACCTTCAGAAGCTACAGAAGATACTTACATATTTGCCAGAAGACAAAATAAGGTAAATTTACCCTGATCTTCAAATTGAAAAAGTTTTCACCCCCCGGCTCTTAGTGTGTAGTTTAACTGTTCAATATAAAACACATTTTTTATGATCTCTCTTATTTTGGCAAAATAACTAACATTTTGCAGATTCAGATTCAAGGTGTATGTAAACACTTGACTTCAGCTGTATATTGGCCTCAACAATTGTGAACTTGTCAAAAAAAAAAAAAAAAAAAAAAAAAACTTGTCAAGAATGTGACCTGACCTTTCGAATAACTGTTGTAGTCCTTATAGCAAACTAAAACAGCTTCAGTTTGAAATTTGATGTATGAGCAAAACCCTTAAAGAGAAAATTAAATGTCATTGTTTTCTGACCCTCATGTTCCAAACCTATAAGACTTTCCTTCGACATTTTATATATATATATATATATATATATATTCAGAAATGTATCAGTGTTTTCCCGTAACACTAAAGCAATCAAAACTGTTTAATAACCCACATTCTTCAAAATATCTACTTTTGTACTCAAAAGAAAGCATTGATACGATTATGATTTTTTATTTTTGGATGAACCTTTAAATTCTTTTAAAATGTTTCAAATCATATTTTGCTGTCCAAAACAGCAAATACTGAGGTAACATATGACGAAATCATCTTGAGGTAACTAAAACTCACGTGTAGTATTGTTTGGTTAGACAAATATTTGCAAACATGCTAATGTGCGTTGCGTGAGTCAACCCGCCGATATATTTTATTTTCATTTTCATTGCACGTTTAAAATACCTTTAAAAAGCCTCAGTTCCTTTAAAATACCCAGCCACCTTAAACTCTTTAACACACACACGCATTGAGACACCGGCAGCAGCAGCCGAGATGAACTGCAGTGCGCTTAGAAAACAAAAAAGATGCGCATTTGTACACTGATTTCTTCTGAGGAAAGGCGAGAGAGAGGAAGTGCGGTGTGAGAGTTGCTCGTCAGGGAGCGTGTTGAGCGTTTACTTCACCTCCCACATGTAACGTGGCAGCCAGCGATGGCAAAGCTCCTCAACAAGTGAAGCGTGTTGTCTTCAGTTCCCTGAACAATCCCGACATGGTTGCGGTGAGCGCGGAGAGCCCCGTGGATCAGTACCGGACGCTGGCGTACGACACCGCGCTCAGTACTTTACTCGCTGTGCTGGTGTACGTGGTGGTGAAGGTGAGCCTGGACGGGATCCGCCAGTGGCGGGCTCGGATCTCGGTTCTGATCGTGGGTTCGGGTCCGATCGGGCTGACCGCGGCTCTGGTCGCTGTCCGCTCCGGCAAGGTGCTGAAACTGACGCTTCTGGATGAGCGCTACCGGAGCGCGCTGCTCTGCAGACCGCAGCAGATCGCGCTGGACCCCCGCAGCGTCCGCTTCCTCCTGGACCTGGGGGTGGATTTTGACAACATGGAAGGCTGCTGGCACAACGAGCACTTCTTCACCAAGATCGGAGTGTTTCAGGAGTATCTGCTGAGCATCCTGGAGCAGAAGAAGCAAAAGGTTGACGTGAAAGTCCATCTGGGTACAAAGGTGCGTGCGAGTTGTGGTTTCTTACGGCGTTGCTTGCAAATAAATCAGAACCACGTGTTAAAGTTACCGTATAGTTATTTTTACCACACACTTTCCCCGACCAAGTCATATATTGAAAATTATATTAAAATGCAAAAGAAGCTTATAGCTGTGATTTGGAACATGGTAATGGTATTTCATTAGGTGTAAGCTGGTTATTTGATGGTTATTAGGTGGTAGACAATCCTGGACCGGCTACCACCTGATCATACCATATCAGCTCGAACCATCCATTGACCACTTGGATCACCTAATAACCAGTTTTGTCCCAGCTAACAACCAGCTTAAACTAGTTAATGGTTAGCTAATGACCATTTCAATCTAACAATCAGCATGGATCAGCAAATGAGCAGTTGGACCAGTTAATAACCACACTGCACCAACTAATAACCAGTTTGGATAAGCTAATAACCAACTTCAAATATCTAATGACCAGCTTAAACAGTCTAAAGAGCAGCTTGGGTCTGTTAATAACCAACACCAACTAATAACCTGTTTGAATCAGCAGATGACCAGCTTGAACTAGCTAATGACAAGTTCAAATGATCGAACAACCACCTTGGATCAACAAATTAGTAGCTGGACCATTAATAACCAACTTGCAACTACTAATGACCAGTTTGGCTAATTCTTAAACTTCAACTAGCTAATAGCCTATTGACCAGCTTGAAACTTTTAATAGCCAACATACACCAACTAATAACCAGTTTGAATCAGCAAATGACCAGCTTAAACTAGGTAATGACAAGCTTAAATGATCTAACAATCAACTTGGTTCACCAAATGACCAGTTGGACCAGTTAATAACCAGTCTGGATGAGCTAATGGCCAACTTCAACTAATGACCACCTTAAACAGTCTAACAACCAGTTAATAACCAACATACACCAACTAATAGTCAGTTTGAATAAGCAGATGACCAGCATAAACTAGCTTACCAGCCTAAACCAGCTAATGACAAGCCTAAACAATCTAACAACCAGATTGGATCAGCAAATGTCCAGTTGAACCAGTCAATAACCAACTTGCACCAACTAATAACCAGATTGGCTGATCTAATAACCAACTTCAAATACCTAATGACCAGCTTAAACAGTCTAACGACCATCTTGAAACAGTTAATAACTAACATACACCAACTAATAACCAGTTTAAATCAGCAAATGACCAGTGTAAACTATTTTACCAGCCTAAACCAGCTAATGACAAGCTTAAACAATCCAACAACCAGATTAGATCAGCAAATGTCCAGTTGGACCAGTTGATAACCAACTTACACCAACTAATAACCAGTTTGGATGAGCTAATAGCTAACTTCAACTAATGATCTGCTCAAACAGTCTAACAACCAGGTAATCACAACATACACCAACCAACAGCCAGTTTGAATCGGCAAATGACCAGCATAAACTATCTTACCAGCCTAAACCTGCTAATGACAAGCTTAAACAATTTTAACAGCCAGATCGGATCAGCAAATTTCCAGTTGGACCAGTTAATAACCAACATACACTAACTAATAACCAGTTTGGCCCAGCTAATAATCCACTTAAACTAGCTAAATACCAGTTTATACAATCTATTGACCAGCCTGTATCAACAAATAACCAGATCTGACTAGTTAATAATCAACGTGCACCAACTTATAGCCAGTTTGGCTAATAGCCAACTTCGAATAGCTGATGACCAATAACCAACATACAGCAACTAATAACCAGCTAATTAGTAACTTTATTAGCTAACTAATAACCCAAATTAGTCAGTGTGGTGTAACCATAATAAATGAAGTCATTTTGTTTTCTTATGACTCCATAAATCAGACGCCTGTAGATCCTGTGTGTCAAAGCCAGAGTCTTTAATAATAATTTAATAATTTGACCTTTTCATGACAAGGCAATTATGTGTCAAGTTTTCAAATGGTACAACACTGAGAATACAATGATATTTAATGATTTAGAAATGCCTGCTATTTGTCAAGTAAATGAAAAATAAATAAATAATGAATTTACCATGTTTATTTATTTATTTATTTTTTAATGATGAAGATGTGTAGACTCACATGTTTTAAAGGTGTACATAAAATACGGTATTACTTGGTTATTACTTATCTAACTAAAACTAAATAAACAAACAAAAATGGTGCATGATGCCACTGGCTTTAGAAACCACAAAATATAATTGAACAGCTTCTTCCAATAGATTTGCTGAGCAGAGAAACTGTCCTTATGGTTCAGTCAGTGTTAACTCAGCAGACAGAGTCGAGTCATAGCCAAGAAGCTCAATAAAGCTGCTGGCCGTCTGCAGAAATATGACCTTCAGCAATTAAAATCTGTTTTTGGACACACATTTTCTTCTCACAGGTATGCACTATTGCATTTCTCTAAAGATTAAAAATTATATCTTTTTTTTTTTTTTTTTTAATGTAGAGCAGCAATTGCCTCAGGAATAAAAACACAAGCAGCAATGAATTTCTATCACCATGAGACAGCATTTTGGGCCGGTCTGACAGATGGCTCCGGCATACAGGAAATTACTGTGACGGCCGTTTTTCAAACTGTTTCATTAAATACACATTTAGTGCCAACTAACTAATTGCCTGATGTCTGTCATATAATGAACAGGTGATTATGTTTAACAGGTGCAGTGAGAAGGCATTCATAAAGCAGCAGACAGCAATAAACCACTGAAGACCTCTCTCTCTCTTTCTCTCTTTCGCTCCTATTTTGGTTTTTGTGAAGGCCAGCAGTATTTTATTGTTTGCTATAAAAGAACTCTTTCTTTTGTGGGTTGCTGCATGCTGAAAAGGATTTATTTTCAGTCGAGACAGACGTTTGTTTGGGACGCTTTGAGCATTTCATCTTGACCGTGTTCTTCTGAGGGCCAAACAATTTGTCATGGAGCCAAAGTTTTTTTCTCTCTCTGTCTTTTTTTTTGTAGAAATCAATATCTTTTGGTATTTATTCTGTCTGAGATACGTATGTGTTCGTGGACTATGTTCAGAGTAGCATTCTAGCATAGTGTCTATCATATTTCCATATATAGAGTTATTTTATTAAATGTAATTAAAAGTACAAAAATTAAAACTGAATTCCATTCAGACATACAACATGATGAGCATGTAGTATACTACAGTTTACATGCTTCTTGTTGCATATTATATGCCATTTTACATACTATTTGTTTTCAGTATTAGGCATTATATTCCGTTGCAGTATGTCAGATGCAGTCATGCACTGTGAGGTAAGTGTTCCAGTTTGTGTAAATGGATTTCTCTGGCCTTGGACTCTCAGGCCTGTCTATTTATGCCACCTCTCTGATGTATCTAGACGCTCACATCCAATAAACCAAACCAGACTTGAGTTTCATTTCATTTAGAGCTATTCTGGGTGACAAGCTGTCAGTCTGGTTTAAAGAAAATGTCCTTCCGCTCAGAGGAGCATACACTGTCAGGGACAAATAAGAGTTTTTACCTGTCGTTGTCCATGCAAATGAATGACTGATGATTTTAAGACCCCTATGCAGGTTAAACGTGGTTTGTGGTTGAGAAGTGTGCTATGTTCTGTGTTCTGTTTCACCTTACTTGCATAATGACCAGTCCAATCCAATAGCTGGTCCTACCTAATAATGTTTTAAATAGTACTAAACAATGAAAAACACAAAATGTGTATTTCATAAACATTGTTTTCTGGCTCAAAATGGAGTGTGTATATTGATTGTTTTGATTTGATTTAGCCTAATATGAATTTAATTTAGTCATTCTTTTGGAAATCAGACAATCTGATGTATTGTATTTTTTGATTCACTAAAAAGAACTGGTTCAGAGTCATGTTTAGGGAATTGGACTGTTCTGACCGTGCTGTATTTTTTGACTCACTTAAATGAACTATAACAGAGTAGAACATAAGAGTAATTTGTTCAAGAATTTCTGTATTTTGCCTGTTAAGTGTTGTTGTTTCATTTAAAAGAACCATCTCTGTTTAATGATTCATCTGAAAGAACTGGTTCAAAAGAGTTATTGGTTCACTTTGTAGGCTTTTGATTCACTACAAAGAACTCAAAATGTCATGCATTTGGAAATCAGGCTCCACTGAATCACTGAAAAACTGACATACTGTATGTTTTGATTCACAAAAAGATCTGGTTCATAAGAGTCATACAGTGCATTCAGAAATCAGACCACACTGTAACCACTCCTTTTGTGCAGAAATATGACTACTGGATTCACTGTATATTTTGATTCACTCAAAGAGCTGGTTCATAAGAGTCATTTGTTCAAGAATCAAATACCAAGTACATTGTGCACATGGAATGTTTTTGTCCCATTTGTTTTAAAAAACTGTACAGACTGAGTACTTAGTTTTATGATGCATCTGAATGAACTGGTTCAGAAGAGTTTTGCATTGGTTGTGCTGGCAGTTTTTGATTCACTACCAAGAACTGGCTCAAAGAGTTATATTTGGAAATCAGACTCCACTGAATGCACTGTGTGTTTTTGGATCATTGAAAATAACTGGCTCATTAGTAATTTGTTCAGAAACCTGACTATTTGATACATTGTATGTTTTGATTCACTAAAAAGACCTGGTTTATAATCATTTGTTTGAGAATCAAACCATACTGACTGTGCTATATGTTTTTGATTCACCCTGAAAGAACTGGTTAATAAGAGTCAATTGTTAAAGAAACTGTCTACACTTTGTGCGTTGAAAGTTTTTGTTTCATTTAAAATGTATGTTGTATGTTTTGAATCACAAACAATAACAGGCCCACACATGCACTGTGCACTATGCACTATGTTTTGATTCACTAAAAATAACTGGTTCAGAGTCATTTATTCAGGAATCGAACCACAATGTAACCACAAATCTGACTACTGGACTCACTGTATGTTTTGATTCACTTCAAGTGATTCACTTAGAGTTTTATTTAAAACAACCAAGTCCTAAGAGCCATTTGTTTGGAAAACTGAATAGACTTGAATAGATTCTTTTTATGATATGTATTATGATTCATCTAAAAGAACTGCTTCAGAAGAGTCCTTAATTTGCAAAATGGACTGTATATGTTGCGCTGTCGGTTTTTGATTCACTAACAAGAACTGTCTCAATGATTCATACAATCGGAAACCAGACTCTACTGGTTGTATGTTTTTAAATTTCTAAAAATAACAGGCTCACGGATACACTATGTTTTGATTTACTAAAAAGATCTGGTTCGGAATCATATTTTAATGAATCAGACTGTATGCTGCATATTTTTTTGATTCATTTCCTTGGGAATCTTACCGCACTCGTCCCACTAAATTCAGTAAAAGAACTGTATTGCTAACCTGAATATTTTTCTCTTGCTGTGGTCCCGTAGTTTAGTGAGGAGTACCTGAGGAAGATGCCGAGGGGTGAATGGCCACGGGTGATTGTAGTTGCTGACGGTTCGTGTGGAGACTCCTGCTCTGTGCTGGGCATCAGCGCCGATTACATTGTGGAATCATGTCGCGCTTACGGCGCCAATGCTACTATAGAAAGACTGGACCAGAGACAGGTTAGTTACATACAGTTGAGGTCAAAAGTTTATATACACCTTGTAGAATCTGCAAAATGTTCATTATTTTATCAAAATAAGAGGGATCATACAAAATGCATGTTAAGATATTTCACATAAAAGATGTTTACATATAGTCTACAAGAGAAAATAATAGCTGAATTTATAAAAATGACCCTGTTCAAAAGTTTACATACACTTGATTCTTAATACTTTGTTGTTACCTGAATGATCCACAGCTAAGTCTTTTTGTTTACTGATAGTTGTTCATGAGTCCCTTGTTTGTCCTGTCCACTGTTCTTCAGAAAAATCCCACAAATTCTTTGGCTTTTCATCATTTTTGTGTGATGCTTTCCAGCAATGACTGTATGATTTTGAGATCCAACTTTTCACACTGAGGACAACTGAGGGACTCATATGCAACTATTACAGAAGGTTCAAACACTTACTGATGCTCCAGAAGAAAACACAATGCATAAAGACCCGGGGGGTGAAAACTTTTGGAATTTAAAGATCAGGGTAAATGTAACTTATTTTGTCTTCTAGGAAACATGTAAGTATTTTCTGTAGTTTCTGAAGGGCAGTACTACATGAAAAAAAGTAAGATATTTATGCAAAATAAGAAAAATGTACACATCTTCATTCTATTCAAAAGTTTTCACCCCCGTCTCTTAATGCATAATTTTTTCAATCTGGAGCATCAGTGAGTGTTTGAACCTTCTGTAATAGTTGCATATGAGTCCCTCAGTTATCCTCAGTGTGAAAAGATAAATCTCAAAATCATACAGTCATTGTTGGGTTCAAAAGGGATCAAATACACAAAAATGCTGAAAAACGAAAGAATTTGTGGGACCTGAAGGATTTTTCTGAAGAACAGCAGGACAAACAAGAGACTCACAGCCAACTATCACTAAACAAAATAAAACAAACAAACAAACAAAATCACAGCTGTAGATTCTTTAGTTAATAACACAGTATTAAGAACCCAGATAGCACACGTACGTCTGCAAGATGTCTGTTAAAGATCAGTTGATCTGGAAAACATCTACTGCGTACGAACATCTGACAGACGTCTGTAAGATGTCAGTTTTACATACATTCTAAATCATAAACATCTTAAACACATCTAATAGATGTATATTTGACATCTCATAGGAAACATCCTATAGATGTATTGGAGATGAGCAAACCCTCTAAAAAATACGTCTTCCAGATGTAAATATAGACGTCAAATAGACGTCTCTTTGATATATGTGTCCTATCAAGGAAGTATGTAAACTTTTGAACAGGGTCATATTTATAAATTCAACTGTTATTTTCTCTTGTGGACTATATGTAAACCATCTTTATCGGAAATATCTTATTCAGGTCAGTACTAAATAAAAAATGACATGCATTTTGTTTGATCTCTCTTATTTTGGTAAAATTTGCAGATTCTCCAGGGTGTATGTAAACTTTTGAACTAAAGTCTTTTAAAAGCTCATGAAATCAACATTGGAGTTTTGTTGGATTCTGTGTTGAATGGCTCCTTGCAGTGCATATGCATGTTTCTTTCTTTCTCTTCAAATCACTATACCACATCACACCATTATATCTCGGTAGCAACCTTTTTTGCCTCGTCCCTTGCTATTATTCTCAGAAATGTCTCTTTTGTGTCTTGAATATGAATAGAGCGTTAGTCCGAGTGCTCTGTGGTCATGAGGTCATCAGGGTCCTACTGGGCTGATTCATTTTATGAATATGGGTGAGGAAATTAAGCCATTTTGAATAATAATAGAGTCTATTTCTGCCAGCAATAAACACTGATGATGCAAATGAGGCGGAGAGAAGCGACAGCCTCCATCATTAGCAGCAACAGCACATGTAATGAGGAACAGTCATTCTGTCTGTAATTTGATTGTTTTGACAGAGGTTTAGAATGACAGTTTGTATAATTGATTTTTTTTTTTCTATCTCTCTCTTTAGTTAATGGGTTTTTTGTTTGAACAGATGTTATAGGGGGTTTAGCTAACGCAGATAACCAAGGTCAGCTAGCGTCCCCCCGACAGGCTGTTTTGTTAGTCTGTGTTATGTATACAGTAATTCATCAAACGAGCTTTAGCAACCTTGATAAGGTTCAGAGATAAGCAGGGTTTCAGTCTAATTAGTGCAACTGAAACTTGCCTCTGAATATTGAGGATTCTTGACTATCAGCACCAGGTGTTAGCATTTTTCACTCTCTCTGTGAGCCTTAAAGGGACAGTTCACGCAAAAATGACAATTTTGTGATCTTTTACTTACCCTTGTGTCATTCCAAACCTGTTGTGTCATTCCAAAACCTCCGGCTTTCTTTCTTCTGCTGAACACAAAAGAAAATATTTTGAAGAATGTTGGTAACCAAACTGTTTCAGTTCCCATTGACCTCCATTGCACAGTCAAAAATATAGGGGAGAGTGGGGTAAGTTGAGCCAGTGGGTAAGTTGACCCACCCCCTGTAGCTGTGAAACTGTACACTTTTACTGTCATGTGACCATGGATAGAAACTACAACAAAATCAATGTTGAAGATAAGTCACATGTCTGCTAGGATGGCTTATTTAATTCTAAAACCCAAATATATACTATGTTTTTTGTTTTTTTTTTACTTTTATGCCAAACTCATAGCCTTTTAAAGTATATTAAAGTAACTTGATAAATTTCATCTTTGTCCAGTGTCTGCACTATTTTGCACTAAGAATGTTGGTAACCAAAGAGTTTCTGGTTCACATTTACTTCCATTAGGGGGGGAGTGGGGTAAGATGAGCCATTTTTTACTTATGTGGTCCTCAAGATAAGGGAAAATGATGCAGAAGTACAATGAAAGTATCTTAAGTAATTTCAGGATGTTTCGTATCATTTTAAATTATCAGGATGTATCTGTGACAAAGGATTCTAAACGTATAACTCCTTAGTGTGAAAAAAAGTGTTCCTGTGGCTCAGTTTGCCCCACGTTAGGGGTAAGTTGACCCAAGTCTGTGGGTAAGATGAACCATTTGACTGAATCTGATTCAAACCCATAATTTATCTCTTAATAAACGTAATAATCAAATTTCATTTTACAATCAGTCATATTTCTTTTCTTAAAGGGGCCATCGGATGCCCATTTTCCACAAGTTGATATGATTCTTTAGGGTCTTAATGAAAAGTCTATAATATACTTTGGTTAAAAATTCTCAGTGGTAGTGTAGAACAACACCCTTTTTACCTTGCCAAAATCAGCTCTGCAAAAATCATCCCATTCTGGTCGAGGCTGCTTTAAATGCAAATGAGCTCTGCTCGCCCCGCCCCTCTCTTCTCTCTGTGGAGTGACGAGCCTGTTTACTTTAGCCGCATTTAGCCGCGTTTAGCCACTAAACTTGCTAACTAGCACATTATTAGGAAAGGCGATCACAAAGATTCGTAAAAAAAACCCTTATACTCACTTCTGCTGTAAGTGAAGCTGGATCACGAATGATTTGCATGAACATAGACGGATATATGTAGATCGGGAGGCGCAACACAACACCTCAGTTGCTCAATTCTTGTATAACTTACATCCCTGCTCCGGCATTAAAACATGGAGGTCGGACTGTTACAGCTGATCTGAGGTAAAACGCTCATGTCAATCAACTATCGTGGGAGCGGGCTCTGTGGGTGTGACGCCACAACGACAAGCATCTGAGAACAGCTCGATTTGAAAAAGGGGATATTATTTTTACAGATTAATTAAAAACCACTGCATGGATTTTTACCATTACAGGGTAGATGTGTACATACACTGCCAACACACATTCATGTTCAAACAGCATGTAAAAGTGAACTTAGCATCTGATGACCCCTTTAAAGCTAACTTAAAATAAAACCAGTCAAATTAAGTTTAATTTTCAATCTTTCATTGTTTGCATTTCTGAAACAATATGTTGAACACCAAAGTTGTAACCTTTGCAAAAACACACTAAACAAAGAGTTTGTTGAGTAAAATTAAATAAAAACTGAATTAGAATGAAGAAATAAACGTCACTGAAACTTTTAAACTGAAGCATTTTAGTCAATAGATTCTTGCCATAGTCGAACAGACCATTAGGTGGGGTTAGTTAAAGTGTTGCCTCAACTTACCCCACAGCATTTGGCTCACTTTGCCATAGTTGGTATTTTGGAAAATAATACCTAGCTTACCAATGCAGGCTAATATTTAGCTAAATGATTATGCATCATAAATATTTTTAGACCTGAATGAATTTGCTTTGAAGTAACAGCCACTTTGACAAGCCAAAAACAGTTTTTGGGTGCCTTCCACTCCTTCCATGTGTATCTCCTTTTCACAGTCTGGCAGAAATGGTGTGTGAAATGTGTAATTTAGCTAAATATTAGCCTGCATTGGTAAGCCAGCTATTTCTTTCCAAAATACCAGCCATGGGGCAAAGTGAGCCAAATGTGTTTTAGTTTCAGTGATGTTTATTTCTTCATTCTAATTCAGTTTTTATTCAATTTTACTCAACAAATTCTCCGTTTAGCGTGTTTTTGGAAAGGTTACAACTTTGGTGTTCAACATGTTGTTTCAGAAATGCAAACAATGGAAGATTGAAAATGAAACTTAATTTGACTGGTTTTATTTTAGGTTAGCTTTAAGAAAAGAAATATGACTGATTGTAAAATGATTATTAAGTTAGTTTTTAAAAGAGGAAAATTATCTTTAAAATTGCACATGGGTTTGAATCAGATTCAGTCAGATGGTTCATCTTACCCACACTGTAAAAAACAATTTGTTGAGTCAACTTAAAATAATTTGTTACCTGGCTGCCTTAAAATTTTAAGTTCAGTCAACTCAAAAAAAGTTTTGTTCAACTTGAAATGTTAAATTATACTAAGTGACAACTTAGATATTTGAGTTGATTCAACTTAAAATTTTAAGGCAGCTGGGTTACTTACCCATCTGTTAAGTTTAACAAACACAAATATCTAAGTTGTTACTTAGAACAACTTAACATTTCAAGTTGACTAAACTTATTTGAGTTGGCTGAACTTAAAATTTTAAGGCAGCAGGGTAACAAATGATTTTAAGCTGACTCAACAAATTGTGTTTTTTGTTTTTTACAGAGCACTGACTTGGGTCAGCTTACCTCTAACGTGGGGCAAATTGAGCCACAGAAACACTTTTTTTTATAAGCATCTATAAGTTTAGAACTGTTTGTCACAGATACATTCTGATAATTAACAATGATAGGAGACATCCTGAAATTACTTAAAATACTTTCAATGTACTTCTGCCTCATTTTCCCTTATCTTGAAGACCATAAGTAAAAAATGGCTCATCTTACCCCACTCCCCCCTAATCGAAGCCAACAGGAACAAGAAACTCTTTGGTTACCAACATTCTTCAAAATATATTCTCATATTTTGATATCGCTCATAACATCTGGACAGAAATAGTGCAGACACTGGACAAAGATGAAATTTATCAAATGACTTTAATATACTTTAAAGGGGTCATCGAATGCAAAGTTCACTTTTTCATGTTGTTTGAACATTAATGTGTGCTGGAAGTGTGATAATGATAAAAATCCATGCAGTGGTTTTTAATTAATCTGTAAAATTAATTAAAATCATTCGTGATCCAGCTTCACTTACAGCAAAAGTGAGTATAAGGTTTTTTTTTTTTATGAATTTTTGCGATCGCCTTTCCTAATAACGTGCTAGTTAGCATGTTTAGCGAGTAAACGCGGCTAAAGTAAACAGGCTCGTCACTCCACAGAGAGAAGAGAGGGGCGGGGCGAGCAGAGCTTATTTGCATTTAAAGGAGCAGTCCCTTCAGAATGGGATGATTTTTGCAAAGCTTATTTTGACAAGGTAAAAAGGGTGTTGTTTTACACAACCATTGAGAATTTTTAAAAAAAGTATATTAGAGACTTTTCATTAAGACCCTAAAGAATCATATCAACTTGTGGAAAATGGGCATCTGAAAACCCCTTTAAAATGCTATGAGTTTGGCATAAAAGTAAAAAAAAAAAACCATAGTATATATTTGGGTTTTAGAATTAAATAGGCCATCCTAGCAGACATGTCACTTACCTTCAACATTGATTTAGCTGTGGTTTCAGTGTTGAATAAACGTTTAAACAGTGATTAATGCTAAATGATGATTTAACCTAGATTGTATACATTTTATGTTTTCATTGATTTCATAAAAAATAAATTTTTCAACATAAAAGTTACTTGCTTTCATTTAGGACTATGCAGTAGTCAGTGTCTGTCTGTTCAGACACGAGACAAATAAGAAATCCTTACAGGCCAGAACATGACCTGGCTGGATTGTACTGTACTGATGCTTCTGCCACTATTATTCGATTGTTTCATAAAATAGTGCCTGCTGGGAGATTTTGCTCCCCATTAGAAATCGGTTTAGTCCAATGAAATTTCCTCTGCTCATTTCATCTGAGTAAAAGATCACCAGTTTGGGGGAACAGAAGATAATTGCAATAATTAATGGGACTGGTACTGGTCCAGCTGATGTAAAATGCTCTTTATACTTCTGCAAGAAATAATAATTTGGTCTGTTTCTGTTTTCTAGGTTCCCACACCTGAGATCCGTGCACATAGTTTGTATTTTGATCTGTCGGCATACGGGATCGACACCGTGAAGGAATCACGCAGCTCCTCTCAGCCGGCAGCAAAGCCTGGATTCCACCTGAAGATCTACGGAACGTTCCGGAACCGCTACATGGCTCTGGCCTGCACTTCAGACGCAGACTCCAAAATGATGCATTTCCTGCGCCACACAGCCAACTCTTCAGTAAGACGTCTCAAACCCAGCATGCAACTGTTATGAACTCAATCGAATCTGAAGTTTATGTGATCATCCAAAATGCTGTTCTGCTCATGTGTATATATACACACTACCAGCCAAAAGTTTTTGAACAGTAAAATTTGTAATGTTTTGAATGAATGAAGTCTCTTCTGCTCATCAAGCCTGCATTTATTTCATCCAGAGTACAGCATTTTTACTGTTTAAAATAACAGTTTTTTGTTTGAATATATTGTAAAACGTAATTTATGCATGTGATTTCGTTCACCTAGATAGATTACATCTGAGGGAAAAAGAAAGGATGTGATGTTCAGAACATGGTAACTAAAGTAAAATTGAAAGTAAAATTGAAAAAGGAGTACTTTTATTTTTACTGTACTTTTACTCAAGTACTTGATTTGTGTACTTCATCCACCACTGGAAGAAACACAGATAAAAGTGGAAAAATAGCGGTGGTTAAAAAATGGAAACAGCAAAGAGCTAAAGAAAAAAACTGTGACAAAGAGATAAAAAGAGACCAGATGTATCAAGACACGGCTGTCACAGGAAATGTAATTCACAGAGACACATGCTGTTACCTGGTTACAGTCACTATATATACATGTGTGTGTGTTTGTGATGATGTGTTTGAAAAGACCCCTGATGAGCGTGTACGCTGAGACACTGAACGAATCATTGTCGTCTCTGTTCACTCAGATCATGAAGAACATCTTCCACCAGTCGTTCAACGCGTATAAGACAGACATTGAGCCGCGTCTGAGTGAACTCACCCTGCACCACATGCAGTGCAGCCGCAAGCTGTTCGAGATCATGCTGTCCTACAGACGCGTCAGCGCTGCTTACATCGAAGGAGACAATGTCGCCGTGACTGTGGAAGGAGAAGCTGCGCGAGTGCTCAACTTTGACACTGGTGAGCACAGACACGGTCTAACATCACCTGAACGCTTCTAGGCCAAGTTACTTTCTCAGGGGCCGTTCACACCA
The DNA here is from genome assembly GCF_022985175.1 of Labeo rohita. NCBI lineage: Eukaryota > Metazoa > Chordata > Actinopteri > Cypriniformes > Cyprinidae > Labeo > Labeo rohita. Next base: position 2,633,145 of record NC_066893.1, read on the forward strand.
AACACGGTATTCAATTTCACTGTGCTTTCTTATGTAAACATGGAGTAAATGGAGGTATTTGACTGTTGAGTTCAAGTCTTGTGGGTTTTAACTTTCCTCCAGTTTTACTGCCCTGCCTCTCACTTTTTTAACTGTTAAAAAACACATTGTGTGTAAACGGCCCCTTATACTTGTGTTTATGGATATTCATATTTAAAACTATACATACAGTTGAGGTCAAAAGTTTACATACACCTTGCAGAATCTGCAAAATGGTAATTATCTGACCTAAGTAAGAAGGATAATACAAAATGAAGGAAACATGGTGCATGAAGAGCTGGGGTGTGAAAACTTTTGAACAGAATGAAAATGTGTACATTTTTCTTATTTTGCCAAAAAAAAATTTTTTTGTCATTTAGTACTACCCTTCTGAAGCTACAGAAGATACTTACATGTTTCCCAGACGACAAAATAAGTTACATTTACCATGATCTTCAAATCCATGCATTGTGTTTCCTTCTGGATCATCAGTGAACTGTTTTAAATTCTAATTTATTCTAACTTTGTAACTATAATTCTAACTATTATTTTCTCTTGTGGACTATATGTAAATGACTTTCATGTGAAATATCTTATTGAGGTCAGTACTAAATAAAAAATAACATGCATTTTGTATGATCCCTCTTATTTTGGTAAAATAATTTTTGCAAAGAATTTAGCAAATTCTTTAAGGTGTATGTAGACTTTTGACCTCAACTGTATATCTACTGCTACAAATTTAGATTAAATAAACCTATATATTTAGGGGTTTAAATAATATTTTAGTTCTAAAACCTAAAATTTATAATGCAAAAAAAAAAAAAGCCAAATTCCATGTATAAAAAACATACTTTCACACCAAAACTGGGTGATACTGTGACACAGTTTAAATGATTTTGCATTTCAAAAAATAAATAAATGAAGATAAATAAAATAAAATAAAATAAAATAAACTGTATATTGAATAAAATTGAATAATAAAAAAATTAATAATACACTGAACAAAATTACAAAGCAGCACTTTTGTTTTTGCCCCCATTTTTCATGAGCTGAACTCAAAGATCTAAGACTTTTTCTATGTACACAAAAGGTCTGTTTCTCTTAAATACTGTTCACAAATCTGTCTAAATCTGTGTTAATGAGCACTTCCTTTGCCGAGATGATCCATCCACCTCACAGGTGTGGCATATCAAGATGCTGAGTAGACTAGACAGCATGATTATTGCACAGGTGTGCCTTAGGCTGGCCACAATAAAAGGGCACTCTAAAATGTGCAGTTTTACTGTATTGGGGCTCTGGGGGGGTCCGAAAACCAGTCAGTATCTGGTTTGACCAATATTTGCCTCACGCAGTGCAACACGTCTCCTTCGCATAGAGTTGATCAGGTTGTTGATTGTGGCCTGTGGAATGTTGGTCCACTCCTCTTCAATGGCTGTGTGAAGTTGCTGGATATTGGCAGGAACTGGAACACACTGTCGTATACACCGATCCAGAGCATCCCAAACACGCTCAATGGGTGACAAGTCCGGTGAGTATGCTGGCCATGCAAGAACTGGGATGTTTTCAGCTTTCATGTTTTCAGGAATTGTGTACAGATCCTTGCAACATGGGGCCGTGCATTATCATGCTGCAACATGAGGTGATGGTCGTGGATGAATGGCACAACAATGAGCCTCAGGATCTCGTCACAGTATCTCTGTGCATTTATAATGCCATCAATAAAATGCACCTGTGTTTGTTGTCCATAACATACGCCTGCCCATATCATAACCCCACCGCCACCATGGGCCACTCGATCCACAACACTGACATCAGCAAACCGCTCACCCACACGACGCCATACACGCTGTCTGCCATCTGCCCTGTACAATGAAAACTGGGATTCACCATGAAGAGAACACCTCTCCAAAGTGCCAGACGCCATCGAATGTGAACATTTGCCCACTCAAGTCGGTTACGACAATGAACTGCAGTCAGGTCGAGACCCTGATGAGGACGACGAACATGCAGATGAGCTTCCCTGAGATGGTTTCTGACAGTTTGTGCAGAATTTCTTTGGTTATGCGAACCGATCATTGCAGCAGCTGTCTGGGTGGCTGGTCTCAGACGATTTTGGAGGTGACGATGCTGGATGTGGAGGTCCTGGGCTGGTGTGGTTACACGTGGTCTGTGCTTGTGAGGCCGGTTTGATGTACTTCCAAATTCTCTGAAACGTCTTTGGAGACGGCTTATGGTAGAGAAATGAACATTCAATTCACGGCAACAGCTCTGGTGGACATTCCTGCAGTCAGCATGCCAATTGCACGCTCCCTCAAAACTTGTGACATCTGTGCCATTGTGCTGAGTGAAAAAACTGCACATTTTAGAGTGGCCTTTTATTGTGGCCAGCCTAAGGCACACCTGTGCAATAATCATGCTGTCTAATCAGCATCTTGATATGCCACACCTATGAGGTGGAAGTGCTCATTAACACAGATTTAGACAGATTTGTGAACGGTATTTGAGAGAAATAGGCCTTTTGTGTACATAGAAAAAGTCTTAGATCTTTGAGGTTAGCTCATGAAAAACGGGGGCAAAAACAAAGGTATTTATAATTTTGGTCAGTGTATACTTTAATCATAGTCAGTGTAAATAACCTTTCCTTTTCAGATCATATCTGGTTGTATATTGGTATATTTCACACTTTTGTCTGTAATCTATAATATAATTATGTCTTTGTTGATTCTGTGGAAGGCTGTGGTGTGAATCTGGGCATGAGAGGACTGGAGTCACTAGGAATGTTCATCTACAGAACGGCCACGGCTCTGGACCAGAATGACGTGTTTGAGGCGCTCTCGGCCAAAATCCAGCACTCCAGACACGTGGCAGAGACTTTCAGGAAAAGCGGACTGGCCTCGGCCGTGTTTGAATGACCCTGAGCGTGATTGTGCAACAAAGAAAGTGTGTGTGTGTGTTTTGAGGTGAGTTATAAACGTACAACACGTAATGCTTACAACTTATGATCTATTTTGTGATTGTCTGGAATGTTGAATATTCAGTGCGCATTAGAGTGACCAAAGTTTGTGTTTTAGCATTTAATTTGTGAAAAAAAAGTTAATTGGTGTAATGTGATGGTAAAATTGGTACATTGTGTTTTTGAGTAGATCAAACATCTTGACAAAAAGAATAAGAGACCGATCCAGCCTAAAATGACCACAATCCTAAGAAAAATCTTACTGAAGATACAGTGACCTTAAAAAATATGTGGAATATGTGGAAAAATATCAAAGCAAGTGTCCTAATTAGTGTAATGTTAGCCTTTAAGGAATAGTTCACCCAAAAATCAAGGTTTCCTGTATATTTACTCATACTTAGGCCATCCAAGATGTAGATGAGTTTGTTTCTTCATCAGATTTGGAGAAATGTGTCTTTCCATCAGTTGCTCACCAATGGATGTGAATGGGTGCCGTCAGTATGAGAGTCCAAACAGCTGATGAAAACATCACAATCATCCACAAGTAATCCACACCACTCCAGTCCATCAGTTAACATCTTGAGAAGCCAAAAGCTGTGTTTTGTCAGAAACAAATTAGGGCTGTCAAACGATTAATCACATACTCGTATAAATGCGATCATTCATTCATTCATTCATACAAAATAAAAGTTTGAGTTTGCCTAATATATGTGTGTGTACTGTGTGTAATTATTATGTATATATTAAAGAGAAATATGTTATGTACAATATATTTTTATGTATAAAATAAATTCTATAAAATTATAATAAATACATATACTTTTAAATATTTCTTAAATATGTACATTAATTTGTGTGTATTTATATATATATAATAATTACACACAGTACACACGTTAGGCAAACTCAAACTTTTATTTTGTATGCGATTAATCGTTTGCCAGCCCTAATATGAAAACAAATATTTTGTACACAAATAACGTATTTCTCTTAAATATATACATTAATTTATGTGTATTTATATATACATAATAATTACACACACATTTATTAGGCAAAGTCAAATCACGAATCAAAGTCGAACTTTTATTTTGTATGCGATTAATTGCATTAAAATGAATCGATAATCCATAATAACACTTTATACAGTGAAAAAGTCTGTCTTCTGTTGTCTCTCACATCCAAATCACATTTGCTTAGGACTATTTTCACTTGTAAACGGTGCTTTATTTGTGCAAATTTCTTACGAACATGCATCTTTTCACTTCTCAAGATGTTAACTGATGGACTGGAGTGGTGTGGATTACTGTGATGTTTTTATCAGCTGTTTTGGACTCTCATTCTGGTGGCACCCATTCACATCCATTGGTGAGCATGTGATGTAATGCTATACTTCTCCAAATCTGATGAAGAAACAAACTCATCTACATCTTGGATGGCCTGATGGTGAGTAAACATTCAGGAAATGTGTTTTTTCGCTATTCCTTTCATCTCACCAACATTGAGCAAATGGTCTCCACTTCAGTTTAGTGTCAGGAAGTGTTTGTTATATCTTCAGAGTCTTTGAGTATAGACACATCTGTTCAGCTGATAAAACTCGCTTTTGACGTCAAACACGCTCTTACCCAATCGACTCTACTGCTATAGGACAAACAAGTCAGATATATAGTAAGTTGCTGCACTATAGCAAAAATGAATGGGTACCAGCAGTCGTTTTTAACGGTGGGATTTTCAGCATGTTTCTGCGAATCACAAACAGACAGCACATCACTTGAATGAATTTGATCAACAATCAAACAAAAGGAATGATTCATCAGATCAGTAGAAATTAAGTGCCTGGCAGAAATTACATTCAGTTCTGTTATGTTACATATAAAATGAAGATGTCTATTTATTTTGTGATATTTGTTAATAAAATAAAGTGTTAGACTTGTACGTCTGTGGATTCTGTTAAAAGTCAGGCAGTGGTGACCTCTAGTGGACAAATGGAGAAATGTGGCATATTCTACTTGTGACCCTGCACCACAAAACCAGTCCTAAGTAGCACAGGTATATTTGCAGCAATCGCCAAAAATACATTGTATGGGTCAAAAGATTGATTTTTTCTTTTATGGCAAAAATCATTACGATATTAAGTAAAGATCATGTTCCATGAAAATATTTTGTAAACGTCCTACCGTAAATACATCAAAACGTAATTTTTGATTAGTAATATGCATTGCTAAGAATGTCACTTGGACAACTTTAAAGGCGATTTTCTCAATATTACTAATATTATCCTCAGATTCCATATTTTCAAATAGTTGTATCTCGACCAAATATTGTGCTATCATAACAAACCATACATCAACGGAAAGCTTATTTATTCAGCTTGATGCATCTCAATTAAAAAAAAACAAACAAACTGATCCTTATGACTGCTTTTGTGGTCCAAGGTCACAAATTATAATTTATAAAAATGTCATATTGAATTAATATGAAATAAATTTAATAAATAAAAACAATTAAATAAAATTGTAGACAATATTTCAATTGTTATTGAATGTGTGGTGGCATTTTAGTATTAATTACATACTATTATAATATTTATTATTCTTTTGAAGTAGAATTTATTTTTTATATTTTTAGTATTAATTTTAAGTTTCAGTCATTTTGTCATGTGCCCTTGTCATTTTATTAGGTTGTTTTAATATTTCAAATTATTATTATTATTTTTTTTTAAATTTTATTTAATTTCAGTTTGAGCTTTAGTATTTCAACTTTGTTGAACTTTTTAAAATTTATTTAATTTAAACTATTTTTTATTTATTATATTACATTTATTTTCAATTGCCAAGACACTTCTAGTTTCCGTTTCTCATCTAATATTTTAGCTTTAGTTACCAATAACACATATTAAATATTAACTTAGTAGTATTACTATATGTTGTATAGTACCTATATGTATATCCTATCATATATACACTACCGTGCAAAAATTTGGGGTCAGTACATTTTTTTTTTTGTTTTTAAGAAATTAATACTTTTATTCACCAAGGATGTATTAAGTTAATAATTAAAAGTTTATTAAAAGTTAATAATAAATAATTTACATTGTTATAAAATATTTATATTTTGAATAAACACTGTACTTTTTAAACTTGTTATTCATGAAAAAAAAAAAAAATCACAGGTTCCAAAAAATATTTGGCAGCACAACTGTTGATATTATCCAACATTGATCATTCTAATAATAAATCCGCAGATTTATTAGAATGATTTCTGAAGGATCATGTGACACTTAAGACTGGAGTGACAGCTAATAAAAAATCAGCTTTTCATCACAGGAATAAATTCTATTTTAAAGGATGTTAAAATAAAAAACATTATTTTATATTGTAAAAACATTTTGCAATATTACTGTTTTTTTTTCTATATTTTTAATCAAATAAATGCAGCCTTGATGAGCATAAGAGACTTCTTTAAAGACTATTACAAGTCTTACTGACCCCAAACTTTTGAACGGTAGTGTATATATATATATACACACTACCAGTCAAATATATCAATATAATTTTCTTTGTTTATCTTCTCTTGATGAATAACAAGTGTATTTACAAATTTATCTAAACACATTTCCATGTTATATTTATACTGCAATGATGTCTGTACATGTGTGTAATGCTGTTGTAATCATTCCTTTCAGAAAATACATATGACATCCTCATTGTTAATTACAAAAATTATTTACATGAAGAATAACCAAACTGGTTTCTATTAATGTTACAGTTCAGTTACAGTAGATAATTTCCCCTAGTATGATCAGTAACACTGAATCTGAAGCGTCTTTCATAATTTGCTTAATTTGCGATTCAGTATGTCTTTAAACCCAGAAGCTGGATTATCCAAGTTAAAGCCGATCTCAAACTCGGGCTTCTTTCCGAGGGCCAGCACAGCAGCGGTTATGGCCAAAGCAGCGGTCAGACCCCAGATCTGATGGATTTTTCCTGTACTGGGGTCAGTGTACATGAAACTATGGGTTGGTCCGAAAACGCTGGGCACAGGATAGCCAGAATGATCCGCCTCTTTTGTGAAAAACTCCAGGGGAAGAGTGAACACCTCGCTCACCTCGTCTGTGTTTGGACTGGCTTTGAAGGAGTCCTCGATGAAAGCCACAACCGGAGTGATCAGAAGACCAGTCTATGGAAACGCCGATTTAGTCAGCAAACGCAGACAATTCATTAGGGACAAATAATAAAAAAAAGATTTATCGTATCCTGGCTTACAAAATTCTTATTTATTGGTTGCATGCATTTTAATAAAATGAATATTTTTTTTTCTTTGGAAATCATTTCACTAAATATTATAAATATTCAAATAAAAACATAATCAATATAATATAATAATTTATTAAAATGCAAGCAGTAAACAGAATGTATTTAGTGAGCTATATAGTAATATTAATAATGCATTTTTGAAATGTATAATAATTAAATGATAATAATTATAATACTTTTCACACACACACACATGTATTTACATATATTTCATGTATATTTTATGTATACAGCATTTACCTGATAAAATATACAGTAAATACAGTAATATTGCAAAAATGTATTACAATTTCAAATACACTTGTAACTGTTATCTGTAAAATTATTATTTTTAAATAATTAGAAATGACTTTACTTTCAATTTTGACCAATTTAATGTGCCTGCTCAAAAAAGTTTTTTTTTAAAAAACAAATTATACAAACTCTTTGAATGGTACTGTATATAACAATATTACAGTTATTGATTAAAATGCATGCAGGCACCAGAAATGAGCATGTATGTAGTGTTCTACATAATACATTATTTTAATTATTAATTATTTTATTTATATTTATAATTATTTTATATTACATAAAGGCATTTATAATTATTTAATATTATATACACTACCAGTCAAAAAATTTTAAATGATTTTCTTCTGCTTACAAAGCCTGCATTTATTTGATCCAAAGTACAGCAAAAACATTTAATAATATTTTTACTATTTAAAATGACTGTTTTATACTAGAATATATTTTTAAATGTCATTTATTCCTGTGATTTCAAAGCTGAACTTTTAGCATCCTTACTACAGTCACATGATCCTTCAGAAATCATTCTAATATTATGATTTGCTGCTCTTCAAAATAATAATAATAATAAAATAAAAAATATAGATATAAATATATTATTACGTTGAAAACAGCCGAGTAGATTTTTTTCAGGTTTCTTTCATGAATAGAAAGTTCGGAAGAACAGCATTTATCTGAAATAGAAATTTTTCTCTTTTGTAACATTATAAATGTCTTCATCGTCACTTTCGATCAAGTTAAAGCATCCTTGATAAACAAAAGTATTAATT
>NC_066893.1:2646492-2687503 GCF_022985175.1 Labeo rohita
TATCAGATCAGTAGTGAAGATAAAAGCCAAAAGCTTACAGCACCTGGTATTCCCAGGCGCACTCTCCTCTAAGTCCCTATACTGACCAATTATTGACCAATCATTGAGCGCCGTTGAGCAAGTTGAGCATCTCAATCAACCAATCACTGAGCTCTGTTGAGCAGGCCGCTTCCTCAACCCACCAATCAGATGGCCGGACCGGATCAAGTGCATCATGTGAGTGACAAGCGTAAACAACACTACTATCATCAATGAACTGAGATCGGTAACAGTGAGATCGGTAACAGCAAACAAGAGGTAAGTCCAGTATATTCTCCAGCTCCAGAAATGCTTTTTTAGAAATGCTTTCTAACAGTTTTTTTTCCCTGCATGGATTTACGTGCAGTAATTACAAAGTTATTAACTTTAAAGTTTTAAAAGCATTAATAGGGAAAATATAATCGCCCATCTAACTACTAACATGAATCGTAAACTGCAGTAATTCTTGATAGTCTTTGTAATGTTTTACTAAAAAGTAAATACTTTGGAAATACCCAAACTCAATCAGGGCTGGACATTAGGACTAACCTACTATCCAAATACAGGTAGATTTTACCTATGGCTAGTAACACTAACGTTACTGTCACTTGCCAGTTTGTCCTGTTGGAATTGACTACTTACTGTACATTTAAATAGTTTAGGCCTGTTTTGTCCGGCTATCTCCACTAATCTAAACTATTTTGTCTCATAGTAACTGATAAGTCATTAACAGTCAATAACATGTTAAAACACTGAAAACACAAGGCAAGCAAAAATATAGTCTAAAATGATAAAACCATTACCTTTTGAACTTTTAGCTAATCATATGAAATATCACATTAAAAGGTAAATCAGATAACATCCATAAAGATTACTCAGTACTTGTGTAGTATTTTTTTTTAATTTCTATTATTTTACAAAATACCTTTTTACTTCTACTTTAAGTAATAGTAATAGCAGTACTGTTACTTGTGTACATGTTTTGCATCTCCTGGTCTTCCAGTGTTTAGTCCCCTGTACAGTTTGAAAAGAAGAAACTAATCTGAATCTGTTTCTGTTTTATTACAACAGATAAAAAAGCATGGATTTGGAGGGACACAAGTGCAGTGTATGTGGCAGTAGTTTCTCTGTGAAGTCCAACCTGACTCGGCACATGCAGCTTCATGGTCCAAAGGGATATGTGTGTGAAGTGTGTGGGAAAAGCTTCTCACTGAAACAGCAGCTGAGCAGCCACCAAAAACAGCACCTGTACCCATGCATCCGTCTGTACAGGCAGGGAGAGGCCAAGCTGCAGTGTACGGATGCAGCTAAGAGTGTGGCAGTGGCCCCCAGCAAAGCAGTAGACCCCAGCTGTCTGGATTCTGAAAAGGCGGAGGCTGCTGCAAAGAAAGCTGGAGGGGAAATGTGGAAAGGCCAGCTAGTTGTCACATTCGGCAAATATGCAGGACAGTCTTTCAGGTGGCTGCTCGAAAATGATGTGGGCTGGGTCATATGGCTGCTGTCTGAATATTGCCAGAAGGGTGAGAAGAACGATCTCCTAAAGTGGCAAAAGGAGCGATTGCTGCAGTATGCCAGAGAGTTCCCGCCTGTCACCTTTCATCTTGACAAACGCTTGGAGGTAACTTTGACCCGTTAACTGAGATTAAATTATATTTACTGTTTTGTTTATAAAAAAAAAAATGTAGTGCATGTGTAAATAAGTTAGGCACATATTAATGCACCTTCAATAGTAAAATCATCAATGTTTACTCTGCACAAAAGCTTGTGCTTTAGACATAGGAAGTGGTAACAGTGTAAGTACTTGTGTTTATGTGGTACAATACAACTCTGTATGTGTTTTTCTATAATTTCTTTATTTTCTGCATGAACAGGAGTCAAGGAAAGACAAAGGAAAGAAGGCTGAATCTACCCTTTCTAAGTTCCAGCAGGATCCTGACTATGCCAGTGATGCTGAATTGTTGGCAGCTGCTGGTAATTAACATTTAACACGGCATAACTCTATTTTGAAATTCATATAACATTTTCTTACTGATGTATTTCAAACATCTGACTAAATACACTGCCGAAATATCACACATTTTATGGCACTGATAATGACGACAGTAGGTTTAGGATTTCACTTTAATTTTCAGCAGGGTGAGGTATATTATCAAGCTAGCTGCCCCTTTTTCAGTGTAACAGATTTAATGCCTAAATGCTTTTTTTGGCATTTAGATAACACATACAAAAATCTATTTAATTTGTATATGTGATATGTTAGATTTTTTTATTATATTACAATATTTTTTGACACTATTGCCTATATTTTTTGTAGCAGCTCTATACTAAAATGTCTGTATTAAATATAATTTGTGTTCTCTAAAATAAGATCTGATAACATGGAAAATAGAAACAAACTTTGTTTATTGTGATAATGCTTGTGTTTGTCATTATATTCACATCTTAAGCAATGTGCTCAATACATTTTGTCTGATTTTTTCTACAGAGACTGTCCTTGAAGAGTCTGAGGTAGCGGTCTCCACACAGCTGACCACCTGGGGAGAGCTCACACCGGCTGTGAGTCAGGACTCTTCCCACAGCCTCAGCACATCTCAGGGAAGACCTTCTTCCCCTGTTGACACCTCTGCCTCAGAAACTGGTAACATCTTGCTGGAGGGCTGGCAGAAATACTGGGAGCATCCACCTCCATCTACACAAGCCAATGGTATAGCCCCTCCTAACATCAAGTGGCTGAAATGTGATGAGATGTATGGTCTGTTTGAGAGGCCTTCCAGGTACAAGAATGCCAAAGGAGAGATTGTGGAGAGAAGGCTTTTAAAGGAGAAGATGCAGTTCCACCCACCCCCAATTCCTACTTCTGTCAAGGGAGGACTGCCCAACATGATGGCATTTTTCACAACCCCTGCCTTCTTCTGGCGCCCAGTTGGTGTGATGCAAGCCAAGATCCGCTGCCCTAGCTCCAACTGCCCTGCACCACCAGGTGAATACCTTGAAAAGAAAGGATTTGGTAGTTATGCCAGGCAAGTGTGTGGGATGAAGTACAATTACACCCTGTTGACAGAGAAGCTGAAGTGTTCACATTGTGAAAAGATGAGGCGGGCAGTGAGTAAGACACATAGTGACGCAGATAGTGAAGATGAGGACAGTCATCATGTTCAGCAGTATTGCTATTGACAAAGGCGTGGTTACTCTTCTGAATGACAGGGTCAACAGTGTGTCCATGAACAAAGTCCAGAGAGTGCTGCAGCAGGGACATGATGAGTGGTATGTGGAGCGCTGTGACCTGTACACAGTAAAATTTACAGAGTAAAATTAACTCTATTCAGAGAACATTTGGTCCCTCTCTAAATAGAGTTAAATTAACACTGAAGCAGAGTTAAAGTTAATGAGATAATGAAGTGATCAATTAAAAGGTGATTGAGCATTAGTGATGAACACCTGCTGTTAACAAACAGAATCACTGAAGAAAAGAGAAACACAAGAACTACAACTGATTTCAGCCACATTTTAAATCAACTGAAATAAAAGATATTAAATCTCTCAAGATCTGATTAAACAACTCCACAAACAGCATCACCAGCTTCACTCATTACTAAGCAGACTGGCTTAATTGTAATAATAATAATTAAAAACAAACAAACAAAAAAAAAACATGATGCCACCATAATTGTGGTCAAGGTTTGCTTTAGTTTGTCTCTTGACCCTTTTAATAACTTACAATAATTTTGCTTCTAAGCAATTATAATATTGTTTCACAGCAAACATTTGTGTATTGCAGAATCAAATGTTTGAAGCAACAGATTGTTTTACGCTTTCTGCTTATAGGTCATTTGTGTGAAAGCGATCTTTCTCTTTGGTTTATTGATGGGCATATTGCTGAAAAAAGGTCCTATTAAACAATCACCACCATAAAGCTTCAGTTTTGAAAAAAAAGAGGTGCATTGGCTCAGGAGTTTAGACATGAACACTTATCACATGATCCTCAACAGTGGTGACAATAATTATTCATACTGCAGTGCATGATGGGAGTTTTTACTATGTTGTTACCCAGCATGCATTGCAGCATGAAGCATTTTGTTGATTGTCACCATTGTTGAGATTCATATACTGGTACTTGATGTCTGTGTGTCTCTGAATAATAGCAGTGTTTACTTATGCTTTACATGAACCTAAAATAATTTTTCCTTACTACATTCTAGTTTTCTTTGTTTTGACTGCTCAAGTTTCATGGGGCTGATCGTGGTTATCCAAATGCATAAATTGAAAAAAACGTACCTTGGACGTAGCCAAATCATCTCACAATAAACATCTCAACATATAAAATCAATTAAAACGTGTCTAATGTAGAACACTGACCACTCTACTTTACAACATCACATGTACAGTAGTGATGGGAAGTTCGGATCATTTAACCGGTCCTTTGAGTCTCGTTCAAAAATGAAGGAGTCATTTCGTTCATTTCGTTCATTTTAGCAAAATATAATTAAAATGTTGATTTACCTCCCTAACACATCTACTGCTTACACAAACGTTGATCACACTACAAACAAAATAAAACTATAATGCTATAAGAAACAGAAAAGATTCATTTTGTTTACCTGGGTCTTTAGTCTAATCTCATCTGACAAGTTTTCGGGTTTGAGTTGTTGTGTGATCACGTGACAGCCCAATTAGCTCCAACGTCTGAGCCGGAAAGAGAATTGATTAGTTCTCTCTCGAGTCTGCTGACATGTTTTAACCTATGCAGCCTGAGCCGGAAGGAGAATTGATTAGTTCATCTTTTGAGTCTTCTGGTGAGATCTTGTGACATCCCCGTAATGTTAACCTATGCAGTCTGAGCCGGAAGGAGAATTGATTAGTTCATCTTTTGAGTCTGGGTTTGAGTCTGTTCATCACGTGACATGAAAACCTATGCAGTCTGAGCCGGAAGGAGAATTGTGTTTCTCTTTTGAGTCCTCGGGTTTGAGTCGTTCGTTCATCACGTGACAGCCCCATAAGGTGAACGAACGACTCTAAAACAGGTGAACTAATTCCAGTACAGTTTACACAGCTGGATCTGCATCGTCTCAGAAGAGCATCCTGTCCTTTGTCAAAGCTGCTGGTACTTACACCCCTCCTCTGCCCCGGACTCCCCTTCCTTGTGCCCGTGTGCTGAGGCGTGCACACATGATCATGGAGATGGAGAGGATGCCTGTGTACAGAGCCTCAATCCTCAGTGTGACTGGAGAAATCCTCTGCATTGATGGTACAAGAAAGGTATGTGTATTGTATCAATTCATGAAGTTATGCAGACTTAATATTTATTTAGTCACTTTAAAGTGACTTGAGCCAGCTTATTGTTTTGAATAAGGGACTTTGGCCTCACTGTTCAGTGTTCAAATGTGATGGATACAAAATGTACATGCATTGTAATTCATATAAATTATATTGGACAGACAGGTTATTGTTAGATATTATCAAATGAATGTTCTGCTTTGTGTTTTCCAGGTCCTTAAGAAGATATATGGTGATGGTCAGGGCACCATGCAGTATGTCACCAGTGTGCTGAACGAGTGGGGCCAGTTCTTGACCACAGTGGTGGTGGCAGCTGAGTCTGAGGGGTGTTACAGACGTATGGCCAAAGGTCTGATGGGCCGCTTTGAACGAGCTAGGGCTCCCGCACCAACTGTCATATATGCAGATAACAACTGTTGTCGGTAGGTAATAACACATCCATATACCCTGATAAAATTTGTCATTCATTTAATGTTAAAAAAACAAAGAACACATGCTGAATTTATATTGTTTCAGTGACAGTGGTTCGTCCTTCCTGGAGAACCTGTTCGGGGACTGGGTGCAGAAGGGCACTGTGGTCAGACTGGACATTCGACACTGGCTGCACCGCTGGGATGCTGTTGTCATCAAACAGAGCCATGCCAAGTATGGGGTGTTCATGAGTGCCCTTGCAGGTGCAGTGCTGGCCTACTACAAGGACGATATGATGCTCCTAATCCAGGCAGTCAGGAAGGGCAACCAGGAGTTGTACGCCAGTCTTTCAGACGAGGACATGATAGCCTTCCTCAAACCTCACCAGATCAGGTCCTATGTCAGACGGATCACCCGTGGGGTTGAGGTTAAGTGTAATATTAATCCATGTATAATCTTTATGTATAAGAAGCTCAAAACATACTTCACTAAAATTAACTAAGTTGTCACACTACTATATTTCATTTTGGAAATACTCCCAATTATTGAAATAATTTCACATTTTAAGCGATATAACTATATAAAATAAATGTGAATGATTGTTACAGGAGACAGCTTCAGCAATTGAGTCCATCATTACGGAGTTCAAGGGACCTGCAGGCCTTGACATTGATGGAATCCACCTGTTCAAATCAGCACAGGCAGTGGATTCTCACTGGGCAACTGCAAGCAAGCATCTTAGTTGTATGCAGGTGGGTAAACATTTTTGAACTAATCATTGTAAAATCATACAAACTCAAACTCACAGACACCATAATAAATAAGCAACGCATGTTTTATAGGACCCCCCTGGCATACAGCTGTATGTTTCAGTGAAGGTGGTGGTGCTGAATGGTGTCCGCCTGAACAAGTACAGGTGTCGGCGAGGCAGTAACTCCTTGGAGGGCTTGCACTCACACCTGTACAATGCCATTCCCTCACAGAGATGTGGAGTTATGCCATTCCAAGTAAGTATAAACAGCTTTAATATTTAAAAAAAATATTGATTACACAACATTGTTCATAAGCATATTTTACCTGTATCCTCCCTGCTTTTGTGCTACCCTCTCTTCCTGTGTGTATGTGAGCTCTATGCTGTTCACATAGCATCAACCGGGTGTATGAGATGCGCACACACAAAATAGCCTATTGCGGACAAAAGACAAATTGTATGTCATGCTGCTGGGCGATGCCCACTTTGTAATCAAAATTAGTTTCTGATGTACAATAATGCATGAATGGTCATGTCTTTCAGGTGTATCTGATTGCATTTGCTGTGCAGTGGAACAGCCGCATGGAATCACTCCGGGTTGCTGGTGGTCATGGCAGGCAGACGTGGTGTATGGACCCGCGGCAGATTCAGCGCCTGAATCAGCAGGCTGATGTGCTCTTCGGTAAAGAGCATGTCCTCGAGCCCAACTTTGCCTCTCCAATGCCCTACCCTGCTGTATACAAGGACCCAGACGAGGAGGAGCTCCTTGGAGTAGAGTATGCCATGTGCCAGTCAACCAGCTTCACTGCAAGGGATTACTATGCCCAGCAAGGTACACAATCTTGCATTATGACAATATACATACATACTGAGCAGTCAAATACCTATAAATACCATGCATATTCTATCCATGACAAGTATGTATGATATAGTTCATTTTTATTTTACATAATATGAAACAAATGAACTGCAGCATTGCCATGTTGTATTAATTAGTCTATTGTTAGTTGTTGTAACTGCCTAGACACACTGGTGATTAGTACATTACATATTTGCAGTTGAGGAAGAGCAGTCCCGTGAAGAAGAGGAGACGGCTGAGCAAAGCGAGGACAAGCTGTCAGATGAGGGTGTAGACATGGGTGCAGAGTCAGAGGAGGATCCTATGGACACTGTCAGTGACAAACATGTCATCCTCACTCAATCAGAACAGGTGGAGGAGGAGGACAGTCCTGCTCTGCAGGATGTGCTGATGACCCAGAGCCATCTGCATCTTCCTGGGCTGGAGGAAGTGGAAGCCTTGGCCCTTCTCATTTTAGAACTGGCAGACAACAGTGACCGTCACCTAGTGCCAGCTGACCTAAGGCTGAAGATTGGCAATGCAGTTGGTGCTCTGCATGAGCATGACAGGTCTGCAGCCAACTTTGTAAAAAGGTATGAGTCAAGGTGGGGTTACACCCTGTTTGGCAGATGCTTGGGAGCTGACACACCTGAGACCAGAGCAGCACAGAAGACAAAGTTTTCCTGGATGAAGTACCCTCAGTCAGCCCAGGTGACTGAGGATAGTCGTCTGTTGTACCTCATTATTAAGATGCTGAAAAACCGGCCACCAGCCAGTCGTCTCACCTCCCCCACTAAAATCACCAATGCAATCAAGGGCCAGTATAAAAGGATTGTAGACCGAGTCAGAGACGATCCCATCCTCAAAGGTCTCTCCATTCCTCTGCCCAATCTGAATGCCAAGTCCATCTCTACATTCATGGCACGGGAAGAGAAGAAGGCTAACTACAGGGCAACAGTAATGCCAAAGGTGAAACCCCACCAAAGAGTGCTGTCAGAAGAACCAATGCCAGCAGCTCCGACTCTGCCAGAATCCCTTCCAGCTCCAGATCGACCTCAGGTTCAGTACCAGAGCCTACGTCATACAGCTGGGAAAAGGCATGGTCAGAAGCGGAAGTAAGTTGTTCAGTTCTTCATGTCACAAGTATGTGACTTTACTACTTTATTCAAATATGTGAACATATCTGAATTTATCAGCTGAATGGTTTAAACTTAAACACAACAAACCATGTGAATTGATAGTCATACACATTATTTCTCATGAATTATACTCATCATCGTATGTATGATTTATTTTTGCAGGGTTGATGTGGAAATGCTTGGGAACCGGCCCATTCAACCTAAACCCCCTGTGGCCATGTACATCCCACCCAGAGCGTCAGCAGCACCTGTCCTGGTAGTGGTTCCTGCACAGCCACAGGGACCATCTATGATGCTCTGTGGGGCATCCAGCAGTCAAGGGTTCATACCTTTCACACCACCTCCTGCGCTGACATCCAGACCAATCAAGCCTCATAAATCCATGAAGCCTTGTGGGGCCTGCCAAGTACCCCAGTGTGGTGGGCAGCGCAAGAGGTACACGCCCTCCAAAGACAAGGCTGCTGAAAGTAGCCAAAAAATATTTACCTATTGCCCAGCAACTAGGAAGTCCACCACTTCAGGTTTTGAAGGTGTTGTGTTCAACAGTTTTGAACACTTCAAAAGTGTAGTAGATGAGGAACTAAAAAAGAAAAAAAATAACAACTAGAGAGCCAACTCCATCTGCAACTACATCCCCCAAATCACATTCCCCAAGTCATATTTGCTACAATATCTGCCTCTTATACCAATTCACCGATTCATTATACACCATCTATAAAACGCATACCTATTTTCTCATAGAAAAAAAAGATGTGTTTTTAGTGAATGTAAATATCTGCTTAACATTGCATACTATTGCACTGCATTACCTCATCCCCTTGTATATAGTACGTATATTGTATATTGCTTAATGTGTACATGTATAAATCTTGTAATAAGAATCCTGTAAATAATAACTTATTAGTTCCTATTTTGCTATATTTTCTGCTAAATTACATAATATATCTATCTATCTATTTATCTATCTATCTATCTTCTATCTATCTATCTTATCTATCTTCAAACTATCTTTGTTACTATCTATCTATCTTGTTTTCTATCTATCTATCTTCAAACATTATCTATCTATCTTATCTATCTATCTATCTATCTCTATCTATCTATCTTCATCTTTTTCTATCTAAACTATCTATCTATCTATCTTCACCTATCTTCTATCTATCTATCAAGACTTATCTATCTATATCCTATCTATCTATCTATCTATCTTCTTTCCATTCTATCCCCTATCTATCTATCTATCTATCTATCTTTCATTTCTATCTATCTATCTATCTATCTATCTATCTATCATCTATCTATCTATCTTCTTTAATCTATCTATCTATCTTTTTTTTTTATCTATCTATCAGGACCCATCTATCTAGGGAATATCATGCTAGAAATCTATGCTATGGGCCATTCCCAGGCGGAAACTCCCATCCAAGTACTAATCATGCTAGAAACATGCTCAGCTTCCGAGAATCATGCTAGAAACATGGCTAGCGCTCAGGGTAGTGGCTTTGCATCATGGCCGAAACATGCTAATCTGTGAAAAGAGGGCTATTTAAAATTCAGCCAGTGTATCATGTACAACATGAAGAAAAAGCTAATCATGCTAGAAACATGCTAATCATGCTAGAAATCATCTAAGAAACATGCTTGCCCGACCCTGCTTATCATGCTAGAAACATGCTAGCTCAGGGTTTGCTAATCATGCTAGAAACATGCTAGGACATGGCCCGACATGCTAGCTATTTAAACATGCTCAGCCAGTGTGCTAGATCATGCTAGAAACATCTAGCCAAAGCTAATCATGCTAGAAACATGCTAGCGGTTTCCCATCCAATCAAACATGCTAGAAACATAATCATGCTAGAAACATCTAATCATCTAAAACATCTAGCACATGGTAATCATGCTAGAAACATGCTAGCGACTTTGCTAATCATGCTAGAAACATGCTAGGCCTTGCTAATCATGCTAGTGTATCTAGAGATCAGTAGTGAAGAAACATGCTAGAAACATGCTAATCATGCTAGAAACATGCTAGCGACTTTGCTAATCATGCTAGAAACATGTTAGCGACTTGCTAATCATGTTAGAAACATGCTAGCGACTTTGCTAATCATGCTAGAAACATGCTAGCGACTTGCTAATCATGCTAGAAACATGCTAGCGACTTTGCTAATCATGCTAGAAACATGCTAGCAGACAGTAATCATGAAACATGCTAAAACTTGCTAATCATGTTAGAAACATGTTAGCGACTTTGCTAATCATGTTAGAAACATGTACTAACGACTTTGCTAATCATGCTTAGAAACATGCTAGCGACTTTGCTAATCATGCTAGAAACATGCTAGCGACTTTGCTAATGCTAAAACATCTTGGCGACTGCTAATCATGCTAGAAACATGCTAGCGACTTTGCTAATCATGCTAGAAACATGCTATCGACTTTGCTAATCATGCTAGAAACATGCTAGCGACAGCACTTGGCTAATCATCATGCTAGAAACATGCTAGCGACTTGCTAATCATGCTAGAAACATGCTAGCGACTTTGCTAATCATGCTAGAAACATGCTAACAACTTGCTAATCATTCTCGAAACATGCTAGCGACTTTGCTAATCATGCTAGAAACATGCTAACAACTTGCTAATCATTCTCGAAACATGCTAGCGACTTTGCTAATCATGCTAGAAACACGCTAGCGACTTGCTAATCATGCTAGAAACATGCTAGCAACTTGCTAATCATGCTAGAAACATGCTAGCGACTTTGCTAATCATGCTAGAAACATGCTAACGACTTTGCTAATCATGCTAGAAACATGCTAACGACTTGCTAATCATGCTAGAAACATGCTAATCATGCTAGAAACATGCTAGCGACTTGCTAATCATGCTAGAAACATGCTAACGACTTGCTAATCATGCTAGAAACATGCTAACGACTTGCTAATCATGCTAGAAACATGCTAGCGACTTGCTAATCATGCTAGAAACATGCTAACGACTTGCTAATCATGCTAGAAACATGCTAGCGACTTGCTAATCATGCTAGAAACATGCTAGTGACTTGCTAATCATGCTAGAAACATGCTAGCGACTTGCTAATCATGCTAGAAACATGCTAGCGACTTGCTAATCATGCTAGAAACATGCTAATCATGCTAGAAACACGCTAGCAACTTGCTAATCACGCTAGAAACATGCTTGCAACTTTGCTAATCATGCTAGAAACATGCTAATAACTTGCTAATCATACTAGAAACACTTGTTATCTATCTATCTATCTATCTATCTATCTATCTATCTATTTATCTAGCTTTCTGACAGACTGAATTCAAACTTTAAACTTTTTAAAACTTCATAAACTTCTTAAACTTTTCAAACTTCTTAAACGGTTTACAATTTTCAAACTTTTTAAAACTTTCTGGTCCGGCTTTCTCAAGCCAACTTAAAGTTTGTCTTGACGAACTTTTTTATCTAGTTAATGTTAATTCTATTCTGTTTACATTGTTACTTGTTATTGTTATTGTTGTTGTGTTGTTTATTTATTTCTGATATGTAGATATATATTGTTGAACAAATAAAATAAAAGAATGTTTCCAAATATATGATTCCTTTCACTGCTGTTTCCCCATTTGTCCACTTGATAGAGGTAAAGACTGTCACATGAAACTGTATTGAGTATAAGAGAGGCTGAATTACTTACCAGTAAGGTAAAGATAAAGTCTTTTTCTAAAATTCCATTAAGGCCCTTTTATGTGTACATTTTACATGCTCCCTACAGGGCGAATGGGGCCAATAGAGTGAATAATATCTCAGATATGAGCAAATTACACTTTGTTCAAGTACCCTAATATAGTTTCTTAGATTTTTTTTTCAGTGATCTTGCAAACATTGTAACTAAAAGTCTCAAGTTTATTTGTAAAGTGCATTCATTCATACTTCAAACAGATATGAGCAAACACATTTGTTACATTACTTGTTTTTTATTGTTTTAATTAAAGCATGTTTGTTACATTATGTGACAGACATCTTATTATACTTAATAAAACATTCAAGTCAGAGATTCTAGTCTTCATGGTCTTATTCACAAAAACATAAAAAAGAACAGTAAACCATTTCAGAGGTAAACAAGACTTAGTATTGATATCCTGAAGTGTGAAAACATTGGTCTCTCTTTCCATTTGGCCCCTCCCCTCTCTCCTATCTATTTCCATTTGGCCCCTCCCCTCTTCTGCTAATCTGTTTACTTTTTTTTTTTTTTTTTTACACAGTGATCAGGACCCAGGATAGGGAATTGGAGGGGTCATGGGCCATTCCCAGGCGGTCTCCCATCCAAGTTTTTTTTTTTAGACGACCCTGCTTAGCTTCCGAGATCGGACCCAGGATAGGGGTATGGAGGGGCCACCCTGGGCCACAATGGCACAACCATCCCAGGCAGCTGAAAATCTCCCATCCAAGCAGCCTATGCCTTACAACCAGGCCTTTACGACCCACTGTTTAAAAAACAGTACATAACTGTATACTGAATGTAAATTAGCAACGTAATTGTGTAATAGTATTAAAAAGAATAATAATAATAAATGTCAAAGTTTTAGGTTAGATTTAACTTATTGCCAAATTTATAATGTTACAGAAAGGCTTTTATCCTGTTTGGTTTCTGTTATTATTTTGGCTAAGCAACAACGGAGCGCAGAACAAGCCTCATCCAGAACTTTCCGATCAGGAGCTTTTCTGGGGAGCCGATCAGTATGACTTTTCCATCATGCTGCGTGCTGGAGACCTCCAGTGCTACTGGCACTTTGCTCACTTCGGTGAGAACTTCTACTTAAATTTCATGGTAAGACACTGATAAGACATTGTTCTACATGTAAATATTAGTAAGGTCTTGAATCCTTCGAATGTTATAGTTCATTATGTGTTTGTGCAGGTCCAGCTGGTGACTGGCGTGGCTCTGGACCGACATCTCTCTGTGACCGTTAATGCTCCGAGCGGCCTAATAGTCGGCAAAGTTGACGATGCAACCGGTCAGATTGCCTTTAATGTCAAGGAGACTGGTGAGTCTCTCCTTGATAAGAGATTTAGTTTATCTGCTGCTACGAATAGATTTGTCTTTCTTTCTTTTTTTATTCAAAGTTGGTGTCATGTAGTGAATGGCAGACATAGAATATTTCACCCAAAAACTAAAAATTCATGTTGCTCCGAATTTGTATCCTGTTATATAAAACAAAAAAGGAAAATAATTAATCAGTTAATCATCTATATCTGTGCAGGTTTTTATCAAATGTGCTTCAGTAACTTCCACAATCGCTTCGGGAGCATGCAGGTTTTCATGCACTTTGGTGTGTATTACGAGGGACAAAAGGAAGAAGAGAAGAACAAGAAAGAAGAGGATATGAAACAGATAAATAATACATTGTCCTTCATTCAGGTAATAAACAACTACATCTAGCAGCACCAAGCACATTCTTCTCAAAAACCAACTTTCTGTTAATAATCATAACATTCTCACCCATATATTTTAATTACCTTTTACATAACATGATGTATATTATATAAATACTTAAAAGCTTTACTAAAAAAGATGTATGGAAGCCTGTTTCCATAAACTAAAATAAAATATAAAATAATAAAAAAGGTAATTGTGACTTTTATCTCACAATTCTGACTTTTTTCTCACAATTGTGAGATATTAATTCGCAATTGTGTTATGAAGTCAATATAACAAACTTTATAACACACAATTGCGAGTTATAAGTCAGAATTGTGAGATATAAACTCACAATTCTGAGAACATTTGAGTCTTTTTCCCCTCTTACTTTACTTTAACTTACTTTAACTCACACTTGAGTTTATATGTCACAATTCTGACTTAATATCTCCCAAATGTCTAATATAAAGTCACAATTGCGAGATATAAACTCACAATTATGACTTTTTTTTTCAGAATTGTGAGTTTGTATCTCACAATTGTGACTATAATGTGCAATTGCAAGTTAAGTCAGAATTGTGAAATATAAACTCGCAACTCAAGAACATATCAGTCCTTTTCCCCTCAAAACTGGACTTAAACTCTTTATTTCTCGCAATTCTGACTTTTTTCTTAGAATTGTAAGACACGCAATTGCGAGAAAAATGACAGAATTGCAAGTTTTTTTTTGTCTTGCAATTGTGACTTTATTTCTTGCGATTATGATTTTATATTGTGCAATTCTGACTTGATAACATGCAATTGCAACTTTATATATCACAATTCTAAGACAAAAAGTCAAAGTGTGTTTGTATCACGCAAGATGTAAACATACAATTGCGAGAAAAAAGTCAGAATTGTGAGATCAAAAGTAGCAATTACCTTTTTAAATTTTTTATTCAGTGGCAGAAACAGGCTTCCATAAGTTTCTAAAAAATGATATTGTGGCTTTTTATCTCACAATTCTGGCTTTTTTCTTCAGAATTGCGTAATACACACTAGCAATTCTGACTTTTTTTCTCAGAACTGTGAACTCGCAGTTGTGACAAAAATCACAACTCAGATTTTTTTCTCAGAATTGCATGATACAACCTCGTAATTGTGAGAAATAAGGTCAGAATTCTGAGATAAAAACTCGCAATTCTGACTTTTTTCTCACAAATACAAGTTTTTTTTCTCTCAAAATTGTGAGATATAAATTCACAATGGCAAGCTATAAAGTCCAACTTTGAGGGGAAAAAGACTAATGTGTTGTCAGAACTGCAAGTTTATAGGCTATCTCACAATTCTGACTTAATAACTGGCAATTGCATGTTATAAACTCGCAAATTATGCGAAAAAAGTCAACTGTGAGATATAAACTAAAAAAAATCTCTCAGAATTGTGATATAATTAATCGCAATTGTGTGTTATAAACACAATAAAATATTCCACACAATAAAAGCTGTGGAAAAAAGCCAATTGTGAGAAATAAACTTGCAACTCTGAGAATGAAAGTCAGAATTGTGAGTTTATATCTCACAGTTCTGACTTTGTAATTCGCATTTGACCCTTCCCAAACAGTTTGATTGACAGGTGATCTGACCAATCATCACGTCGAATCTGTCATTCTGTCCGACAAACCAATCAGACAGGAGAGCAGATTAACTTCAGTGGAGTTAAACTTGAAAAATTGTGTGTATTGACGTCTTTCCGTGGTTGAAATAAAATATGTTCTGATGTTCATTCATGTTTTTTTGTGTGTTTTAAGTAAATAAGAAAAGACAATTGGTTAATTTAAGGCAATACAGTGATCTGTCATGGCACAAGAGCCATAAAATGGTATTTATTTTTGAATTTCTTAAAAAAAAACATTTTAAAGCGGAGACCTTGTTTCATACTAGAAACTCGCACTTTTTAAAGAAATTCAAACAATAAACACCTTTTTGTGGCTCTTTAATATGTCGTGACAGATCAGTGTACTGCCTTATTAGATCAGTCAACATATGAAACACACTTTTCTTATTTACTTAAAGAACAAATTAAACATGAATGAATATCAGATCATATTTTATTTAAGTTTAAGTCCAAGGGAAGTGAATCAACTCCCCTGTCTGATTTGTTTGTCTGACAAAATGGCAGATTCAGCATTATGATTGGTCAGATCACCTGTCAATTTGACAGTCTGATTTGTTTGTCTGACAAAATGGCAGATTCAGCATTATGATTGGTCAGATCACCTGTCAATCAAAAGTCAGATTTGTGAGATAAAAAGTCGTAAATACCTTTTTACATGGGCTTCCATAAATTTTGAGCAACATATATAATTAATTTTCTTTATAGAAAACAATGTGAAATATTTAATAGTTTAGGTTATTTTTGACATAAAACACTTTAAAAAAAAAAAAGGTTTATGTTGTTTTTTGCATTTCAGATAATTTTTTTTTTCTTCACTAAATAACTGAATAAAATAATGTTTTGAAAAAGTTGTTTTGACATAGTAAGTCCTTGAATTTCATTCACATTTCTCAAATCTCTGTGTAGGAAAGCAGCAACAGGCTGCAGAGGTTTGTCTTCCACATGTGGCGTTATTATAACTACGAGCGAATGAGACGCGGCGCTGATTTCTACCTGCTTCAGTCCAACTCCACTTATGTGAACAGCTGGTCTGCTCTCCAGAGTCTGGTCATCATCACTGCCGGATACCTGCAGCTCTACTTCCTCAAGAGACTCTTCAAAACCAAACCAGCAGAGGGAGACAAACCCCGCTGTTAACATCAACACTAAACCTGTCTCTTACTTCACAATACAGACCTACATGGCTATTTTAAACACTTTTATGTCCCAAGATTGAATTTATAATAAACACTGACTTCATCATGAATTTGCTGTTACTTTGTAAATGCCTTTTTATGTATACTTTAAATGTTAAAGTATAATGTGTATCATAACAATAGGAATTATTACTTTCAAAATTATGATAATCCAAACAAACAGGGAAACAAACTACTACAATACACTCTGATTTATATTATTCTGACTGTGTTTGTTTCCAATGAACAGTTTTGCCCCAATAAAAGGTGGAAAAACAAGGTAAATATCACCTGTGAGCAGAACATTTTTAATTGTGTGTCATTTCCAGTGAAGCTGTAATTTTATTGAATTACGAGTGTGAAAATGTTATTTGCTTGTATTTTTACCACTGTCACAGAACGATACTTAACACAGTACAACATTTGAGATGTGGCAGAAATTACACTGTGGAAAGAGAAACAATGACGAATGAAAATTTAATGTTCAAAACATACAAAAGGAGATCTTATGCTGATCACATTTTGTGTAATTCTGGATTGAAAGGACATGAGGACTCTGACATATCAGTCCTTTTCCCCTCAAAACTGGACTTAAACTCTTTATTTCTCGCAATTCTGACTTTTTCTTAGAATTGTAAGACACGCAATTGCGAGAAAAATGACAGAATCGTGAGTTTTTGTCTTGCAATTGTGACTTTATTTCTTGCGATTATGATTTTATATTGTGCAATTCTGACTTGATAACACGCAATTGCAAGTTTATATTTCACAATTCTAAGACAAAAAGTCAAAGTTGCAAGTTTGTAATACGCAAGATGTAAACATACAATTGCGAGAAAAAAGTCAGAATTGTGAGATCAAAAGTAGCAATTACCTTTTTAAATTTTTTATTCAGTGGCGGAAACAGGCTTCCATAAGTTTCTAAAAAATGATATTGTGACTTTTTATCTCACAATTCTGGCTTTTTCTTCAGAATTGCGTAATACACACTAGCAATTCTGACTTTTTTTCTCAGAACTGTGAACTCGCAGTTGTGACATAAAATCACAACTCAGATTTTTTTTCTCAGAATTGCATGATACAACCTCATAATTGTGAGAAATAAAGTCAGAATTCTGAGATAAAAACTCGCAATTCTGACTTTTTTCTCACAAATACGAGTTTTTTTTTTTTAAAATTGTGAGATATAAATTCACAATGGCAAGCTATAAAGTCCAACTTTGAGGGGAAAAAAGACTAATATGTTCTCAGAACTGCACGTTTATAGGCTATCTCACAATTCTGACTTAATAACTGGCAATTGCATGTTATAAACTTGCAAATTATGCGAAAAAAGTCAATTGTGAGATATAAACTAAAAAAAATCTCTCAGAATTGTGATATAATTAATCGCAATTGCGTGTTATAAACTCACAGTTGTGGAAAAAAGCCAATTGTGAGAAATAAACTTGCAACTCTGAGAATGAAAGTCAGAAGTGTGAGTTTATATCTCACAGTTCTGACTTTGTAATTCGCATTTGACCCTTCCCAAACAGTTTGATTGACAGGTGATCTGACCAATCATAATGCAGAATCTGTCATTCTGTCCGACAAATCAATCAGACAGGAGAGCAGATTAACTTCAGTGAACTTAAACTTGAATAATTGTGTGTATTGACGTCTTTCCGTGGTTGAAATAAAATATGTTTTGATGTTCATTCATGGTTTTTTTGTGCGTTTTAAGTAAATAAGAAAAGACAATTGGTTCATGTAAGGCAATACAGTGATCTGTCATGGCACAAGAGCCACAAAATGGTATTTATTTTTGAATTTCTTAAAAAAAAAAAATACATTTTAAAGTGGAGACCTTGTTTCATACTAGAAACTCACACTTTTTAAAGAAATTCAAACAATAAACACCTTTTTGTGGCTCTTTAATATGTCGTGACAGATCAGTGTACTGCCTTATTAGATCAATCAACATATGAAACACACTTTTCTTATTTACTTAAAGAACAAATTAAACATGAATGAACATCAGATCATATTTTATTTCAAATGTGGAAAGACATAAATACACACAAGTTTAAGTCCAAGGGAAGTGAATCAACTCTCCTGTCTGATTTGTTTGTCTGACAAAATGACAGATTCCGCGTTATGATTGGTCAGATCACCTGTCAATCAAAAGTCAGAATTCTGAGATAAAAAGTCGCAAATACCTTTTTACATGGGCTTCCATAAATTTTGAGCAACATATATAATTAATTTTCTTTATGGAAAACAATGTGAAATATTTAATAGTTTAGGTTATTTTTGACAGAAAACACTTAAAAAAAAAAAAAAGGTTTATGTTGTTTTTTGCATTTCAGATAATTTTTTTTTTCTTCACTAAATAACTGAATAAAATAATGTTTTGAAAAAGTTGTTTTGACAAAGTAAGTCTTTCATTCACATTTATTTACACATTTCTGTGTATGAAGCAGCAACAGGCTGCAGAGGTTTGTCTTCCACATGTGGTGTTATTGTAACTACGAGCGAATGAGACGCGGCGCTGATTTCTACCTGCTTCAGTCCAACTCCACTTATGTGAACAGCTGGTCTGCTCTCCAGAGTCTGGTCATCATCACTGCCGGATACCTGCAGCTCTACTTCCTCAAGAGACTCTTCAAAACCAAACCAGCAGAGGGAGACAAACCCCGCTGTTAACATCAACACTAAACCTGTCTCTTACTTCACAATACAGACCTACATGGCTATTTTAAACACTTTTATGTCCCAAGATTGAATTTATAATAAACACTGACTTCATCATGAATTTGCTGTTACTTTGTAAATGCCTTTTTATGTATACTTTAAATGTTAAAGTATAATGTGTATCATAACAATAGGAATTATTACTTTCAAAATTATGATAATCCAAACAAACAGGGAAACAAACTACTACAATACACTCTGATTTATATTATTCTGACTGTGTTTGTTTCCAATGAACAGTTTTGCCCCAATAAAAGGTGGAAAAACAAGGTAAATATCACCTGTGAGCAGAACATTTTTAATTGTGTGTCATTTCCAGTGAAGCTGTAATTTTATTGAATTACGAGTGTGAAAATGTTATTTGCTTGTATTTTTACCACTGTCACAGAACGATACTTAACACAGTACAACATTTAAGATGTGGCAGAAATTACACTGTGGAAAGAGAAACAATGACGAATGAAAATTTAATGTTCAAAACATACAAAAGGAGATCTTATGCTGATCACATTTTGTGTAATTCTGGATTGAAAGGACATGAGGACTCTGACATATCAGTCCTTTTCCCCTCAAAACTGGACTTAAACTCTTTATTTCTCGCAATTCTGACTTTTTTCTTAGAATTGTAAGACACGCAATTGCGAGAAAAATGACAGAATCGTGAGTTTTTGTCTTGCAATTGTGACTTTATTTCTTGCGATTATGATTTTATATTGTGCAATTCTGACTTGATAACACGCAATTGCAAGTTTATATTTCACAATTCTAAGACAAAAAGTCAAAGTTGCAAGTTTGTAATACGCAAGATGTAAACATACAATTGCGAGAAAAAAGTCAGAATTGTGAGATCAAAAGTAGCAATTACCTTTTTAAATTTTTTATTCAGTGGCGGAAACAGGCTTCCATAAGTTTCTAAAAAATGATATTGTGACTTTTTATCTCACAATTCTGGCTTTTTTCTTCAGAATTGCGTAATACACACTAGCAATTCTGACTTTTTTTCTCAGAACTGTGAACTCGCAGTTGTGACATAAAATCACAACTCAGATTTTTTTTCTCAGAATTGCATGATACAACCTCATAATTGTGAGAAATAAAGTCAGAATTCTGAGATAAAAACTCGCAATTCTGACTTTTTTCTCACAAATACGAGTTTTTTTTTTCTTAAAATTGTGAGATATAAATTCACAATGGCAAGCTATAAAGTCCAACTTTGAGGGGAAAAAAGACTAATATGTTCTCAGAACTGCACGTTTATAGGCTATCTCACAATTCTGACTTAATAACTGGCAATTGCATGTTATAAACTTGCAAATTATGCGAAAAAAGTCAATTGTGAGATATAAACTAAAAAAAATCTCTCAGAATTGTGATATAATTAATCGCAATTGCGTGTTATAAACTCACAGTTGTGGAAAAAAGCCAATTGTGAGAAATAAACTTGCAACTCTGAGAATGAAAGTCAGAAGTGTGAGTTTATATCTCACAGTTCTGACTTTGTAATTCGCATTTGACCCTTCCCAAACAGTTTGATTGACAGGTGATCTGACCAATCATAATGCAGAATCTGTCATTCTGTCCGACAAATCAATCAGACAGGAGAGCAGATTAACTTCAGTGAACTTAAACTTGAATAATTGTGTGTATTGACGTCTTTCCGTGGTTGAAATAAAATATGTTTTGATGTTCATTCATGGTTTTTTTTGTGCGTTTTAAGTAAATAAGAAAAGACAATTGGTTCATGTAAGGCAATACAGTGATCTGTCATGGCACAAGAGCCACAAAATGGTATTTATTTTTGAATTTCTTAAAAAAAAAAAATACATTTTAAAGTGGAGACCTTGTTTCATACTAGAAACTCACACTTTTTAAAGAAATTCAAACAATAAACACCTTTTTGTGGCTCTTTAATATGTCGTGACAGATCAGTGTACTGCCTTATTAGATCAATCAACATATGAAACACACTTTTCTTATTTACTTAAAGAACAAATTAAACATGAATGAACATCAGATCATATTTTATTTCAAATGTGGAAAGACATAAATACACACAAGTTTAAGTCCAAGGGAAGTGAATCAACTCTCCTGTCTGATTTGTTTGTCTGACAAAATGACAGATTCCGCGTTATGATTGGTCAGATCACCTGTCAATCAAAAGTCAGAATTCTGAGATAAAAAGTCGCAAATACCTTTTTACATGGGCTTCCATAAATTTTGAGCAACATATATAATTAATTTTCTTTATGGAAAACAATGTGAAATATTTAATAGTTTAGGTTATTTTTGACAGAAAACACTTAAAAAAAAAAAAAGGTTTATGTTGTTTTTTGCATTTCAGATAATTTTTTTTTTCTTCACTAAATAACTGAATAAAATAATGTTTTGAAAAAGTTGTTTTGACAAAGTAAGTCTTTCATTCACATTTATTTACACATTTCTGTGTATGAAGCAGCAACAGGCTGCAGAGGTTTGTCTTCCACATGTGGTGTTATTGTAACTACGAGCGAATGAGACGCGGCGCTGATTTCTACCTGCTTCAGTCCAACTCCACTTATGTGAACAGCTGGTCTGCTCTCCAGAGTCTGGTCATCATCACTGCCGGATACCTGCAGCTCTACTTCCTCAAGAGACTCTTCAAAACCAAACCAGCAGAGGGAGACAAACCCCGCTGTTAACATCAACACTAAACCTGTCTCTTACTTCACAATACAGACCCACATGGGTATTTTAAACACTGTTATGTCCCAAGATTGAATTTATAATAAACACTGACTTCATCATGAGCTTGTTGTTGCTTTTCAAATGCCTTTCTATGTATACTTTAAATGTTACAATATAGGATTTATCATAACAATAGGAATTATTACAGCAGCTGCAGTTTCTCTCATCTGTATCAGTGCAGTCACTGTGACTCTGACTGATGGAGGTTTTTGTACGACTCTTTATCACTGTGTGAACACCCAGCTACCACTGATATAGTGGTAACTCTGACAGTAATAATCTCCTGTATCTTCAGTCTGGACTCCACTGATGGTCAGAGTAAAATCTTTTCCAGTATTTGCTGTTCCACTGCCACTGAATCTAGATGGAGTTCCTGACTGGAGGCTGTTTATATAATATATGAGGAGTTTATGAGCTTGTCCAGGTTTCTGCTGATACCAGGCTAAGTAGTTGCTATATATCCCTACATCTATATTACACTCTATTGTAGCGGTTTGACCCTGTTGGACAGTTTTAACTTCAGGTTGCGTCAGAGTGACTCCTCTGGATTCTGAAGGAGAGAAAATAAAGTCACTTTGTTTGTAAACCACCTTTAGAACAGGACATGATTAAAAAAACAACAACATATTATTCATATCAAAATGTAATATCCCACCTTGAATAAAAGCTGCAATGGTCCAGATGAGGATGATGATGTTGTTCATTGTTGTTGTTTTGTCTTGTGTGATGATGAAGATTCTGTTCTGTTCTGCTCTCAGTCATGAAGTGTTAAACTCACAGCACTATAAACACTCTCAGAGCACTGAAGCATGTGCTGACAATGCAAAGAAGTGGGCAGGATTTACAACAGCTTATTCTGTTAACAAACTCATATACACTGATGCAGAACTAGTAAATGTTTTTGATGAAATCCAAGGGCTTTCTGACCCTCCATAGACAACAAGGGTCCTACTACAGTCTAAGCACAGAAATGTAGTAAGGACATTGTTATAATAGTTCATGTGACATCATCAGTTCATGTGACCGTAATTTTATGAAGCTACGAGAATACTTTCTGTGCACAAAGAAAACAAAAATAACTTTATTCAACATTTCTACAATTCTACAATTTTTTATCAGTATGGAAGCAGTAAAAATAAATGTATTGATTCATTTGTCTAAAGCTGCAGGTTTTTCTGTGAATCATGATGATTGAGCTGCATGAACCGACTATCAGTTTGCCAGTTGTGCACCAACGAAGGCCCAACCAAAGCAAACCATTGGTGGTGTGCCACCCAAAAAACACTGGCAGACTGACAGTATTTTTAGCTTTGTCAGCTCACTAATGGTATGTAGACAGAGGTTGACCCGTTTCAAGATGCTGACTTTGTGCTGTCAGACCATTAGGTCATTGTTAGCTGGGCTGGTTATAAAAGAATTACATTGTTTTTCAAGCAGTAACAAACATTTTGCTTGCACTTCATATGAAATAGTTTTGTTCCTGCGTTAAATAATGTAAGTAAGTAAATAAATAAATAAAATATATATTTTTGTCAAACTAAATGACTGAGTGTTGTCAACAGCTGATGTGTTTCTACTATCAGTGTGTTGAAGTGTTGTTTTCTCTCTCTCTGCTGGAGTTTGTGTTCACTCGAGTGGAATAGAAAGTTTTTTTGTCTAAAAATACATTTAGATATTGAGAAGAACTGAATTATTGTTAAGACTATATTTTCCCATTGTTTATTAGCATGCATATCACTAGCATATTGGATGTATAAAGTTCGTATTAATGCCTAATTCTGCAGTATATTTTAGATCCCTTAACTGAAACCCATACAAACACTGCAAAAAATGCTTTTCTTACTTAGATTTTTTGTCTTGTTTCCAGCAAAAATCAAAAAATTCTAAAATCAAGAAGGAATTTCTAGACAAGCAAAACTTATTGTCTTGTTTTCAGAAAAAAAAAAACAAGTCAAAATTAAGTGAGTTTTTGCTTAAATTCAATGTCTTTTTTTTCTGAAAACAAGACAATAATTTTTGCTTGTCTAGAAAATCCTTATATATTATAGGTATTTAGATTATTATAGATATTTTGGCTGGAAACAAGACAAAAAATCTAAGTAAGAAAAGCACTTTTTGCAATGTAAACCTAACAACTACCTTACAAATTATTAATAAGCAGCAAATTAGCACGTTTGTGGTTAATAGTTAATAGTGAGAATAATAAGTTTGACCAAATTATTTACTTTGAAAAAACAATTGGTGTCTAAACACTTTTTCATAACGTGTCTGATAATTTTTCATTATCAGTTTATCACATTTTTTTTCTTTCATTTCTACACTGCATGTGGTCATATATACACTGAAAAAAATGTTATGTTGAATTTACTTAATTTTATTACGTCAAGGGGTTGCACGAAATAAATTTATCTAAATCCAGATATATTTTTTAAGTTGAGAGAATTTATATTTTATAAGTTGAGTTTACTTATATTTTATAAATTGGTTGTACTTATATTTTATACATTGAGTTTATTAATCTCTTTTCCACAAACAACATTACAGTTTGACTTGATTTCTGTCATATATCCACAAATATTATTTGAGAACATCTAAACAGAGGTTTAGATGTTTTATTAAAAAAAAAAAGTTTCATTTGACCTCACCATCATGGCGAACAGAGTTTACTTTAGTTGGGCGCTTGAGCCTTGAGATCAGTGCATCAGGCCACTGGATGTTAGTGATTTCCCCACAAATAAAAATTAACCAAAAACACCTAATCAGACTTCTTTTTGGCTTTGTTATTTTGCTGTAATAGATGTGCTTCATACACATAATTATAGCAGCCAAAAAAAAATAAAAAATCAAAAGTCAAGAGTCTAACTAAAGTAAACCCTGATCGCCATGATGGTGAGGTCAATTGAAACATAAAAAAAAAAAAAAAAAAAAAAAAATATATATATATATATATATATATATAAAACATCTAAACCTCTGTTTAGATGTTCTGAAATAATATTTGTAGATATATGACAGAAATCAAGCCAAACTGTAATGTTTGTGGAGTTGTTTAATCAGAGATTTAATGTATATTAAATTTATTATATTAAAGTTCATTTTATCTTTGGCTGTGTCTGATTCTTGTGTTTCTCTTTCCTTCTGTGATTCTGTTTGTAAACAGCAGGTGTTCATCATTATTGGTCAATCATGACATAATGATCTCCTTAACTCCAACACTGTGTCAATGCTACTTGAACACTCTGTAGTGTGGAAACACATGAACACTGAGCAGGGTTTGTTTAACACTGGGAAATGTTACATAAACTTTACCTGTTTCATTTACGTAAGACTGATGTATTTGAATTACATTAAGTTTAATTGATTTGTTTAAATTAAAACTATGTAATCTAAATGCATGGAACTGATGTATGTAATTGAATTAAGTTTAGGGCTGAAATATTTTTTTGAGTGTATATGGAAATTAAATGAAACTTATTTTTTTCTAATTACTTTTAATTGAATGAAATTAACTTGTTTTAAACAAGGGCAGTGAATTTGAAAATTAATAATAAAAAATAAGTAGGATTAAATAACACATTAAAATCAGTGAAATTAACCAGATAAAAACATGTAACATTTACAAGGGGTCAGAATCATTTTTTTCAGTGTAGCTAAACTTTTTTTATTGTATAAGGGAAATAATTTTCAGTTGATCTGAGCTGCAGTCACAAGATTTCAGTCTGAAATTGAGTTACATTTTTAAACAAGCTTAAACAAAAATCAAAATAATGGTAAAATAGCTAACATAAAGTTGCAAGAACTTCATATCGGATATAAAAACTACTAAAACTGAAGCTGCAAATGTCTCTCTCTCTATATAGTTGAATAAGATGATGAGATTGCTGTGATTTTGACTGCATTCCCCACGTCTGCTGCTGAAAGTCATGTTGAAATGATGTAAATGATGCAGGACAAAAGACTGCTGGAGCTGCAGTGTGTTTTCTTAAATCTCAAGTCTCAAGTCTCAATTTATTTATAGGCACAATTAAAAACAACTACAGTTGACCATTGTGCTGTACAATGTTCTAAAAGACTTATAAAAACATGTATACAGACCAAGCAAACAGCAGACAACAAAAAACATCACAATGATCTCTGTTTTACTCTCATTAAGATTTAAGAAATTCAAAGACATCCAGGCTTTGACATCAGAAAGACAGACACAGAGGGAGTCTACACCATTTTTGTGCTTCAAGGGCAAATAAAGTTGAGTATCGTCTGCATAGCAGTGATAGTACAGGCCATGCTTTTTAAAAATAGAGGCTAAAGGAAGCATATATAAAGAAAATAATAAAGGGGCCAAAATAGAGCTTTGGAAGCTCTATTTTTAAAGGGGTCATCGGATGCTAAGTTCATTTTTTCATGCTGTTTGAACATTAATGTGTGTTGTCAGTGTATGTACAAATCTGCCCTATAATGATAAAAATCCATGCAGTGGTTTTTAATTAATCTGTAAAAATAATATCCCCTTTTTCAAATCGAGTCATTCTCAGATGCCTGTCAGTGTGGCGTCATACCCACAGAGGCCGCTCCCACGATAGTTGATTGACATGAGCGTCTTACCTCAGATCAGCTGTAACAGTCTGACCTCTTTGTTTCAATGCCGGAGCAGGGATGTAAGTTAGACAAGAATATCTCCAATTGAGCGATTGAGGTGTTGTGTTGCTGGATGTAATAATGAACGTAGTGGTCTCATTTACTGACATCTAAGCAGCTGAAGATGCAGTAGATTACGTTTGTTTGTGAAGGGAATGCGCCTCCCAATCTACATATATCCGCCTATGTTCATGCGAATCATTCGTGATCCAGCTTCACTTACAGCAGAAGTGAGTATAAGGGTTTTTTATGAATCTTTGCAATCGCCTTTCCTAATAATGTGCTAGTTAGCAAGTTTAGCGGCTAAACGCAGCTAAATGCAGCGTAAACAGTAAACAGGCTCGTCACTCCACAGAGAGAAGAGAGGGGCGCGGGGCGATCAGAGCTCATTTGCATTTAAAGCAGCCTCGACCAGAATTAAATGATTTTTGCAGAGCTGATTTTGACAAGGTAAAAAGGGTGTTGTTTTACACAACCATTGAGAATTTTTAACCAAAGTATATTATAGACTTTTCATTAAGACCCTACAGAATCTTATCAACTTGTGGAAAATGGGCATCTGATGACCCCTTTAAGATATGACTGAAACCAACTTAATGCAGTTCCTCTGATGCCCACAACTTGCTCCAGCCGAGCAAGCAAGACCTCATGGTCAACTGTATCAAATGCCGCACTTAAATCTAATAGTACCAGTACAACAGAGTCACCTGAGTCAGTGGCCATTAAAACATCATTTAAAACCTTTACAAGTGCTGTCTCTGTAGAGTGAAACTTTCTCAAACCTGACTGGAAAACATCAAAAATCTTATTGTCATTCAAAAATCTCTGCAGCTGGTGAAAAACCACTTTCTCCAAAATTTTAGATAAAAAAGAAATATTAGAGATAGGCCTGAAATTAGACAAGACTGTTGGATCCAGATTAGGGCTTTTTAAAAGAGGTTTAACAGTTGCATGGTTCAAGCAATCAGGTACGATTCCTGATTCCAGGCACTTATTAATAAAAACTAGAAACACAGGCCCAACCACATCAAAAACGTCTTTAAAAAGATGGGGAGATATAACATCACAAGGAGACCCAGACGGCTTTAGTTGATTAACAATCTCATGTAGAACAGAAATGGAAACAGAACTAAACTGGCTAAAGATAGCACTAGTGAGTGCTGCTCTCTCCTGAAGATGAGGCGTATCTGAGTGTCCTGTGTCAGGCAGGATTCACATGAGTCTAGTGCTGCAGCTGTAGTCATTTACAACTCAATACTGAAAGAGAGCTCTAGTGTCAAAGCACTGGCTGATCTTTCAATCTGCTGTGTTTGCTGTAACATTCAATAAAGCTTCTCAACAAGCTCCATTTGTGTCTGACAACATCATTCAACTAACAGATGAAGATGCATGTAGTGTTTGTTCAGGTGTTTTCCAGAATCTTGATCAGTAGCAGTAAATGTAGTCAAATAAAGCTCTTGGGGTTTGAACATGGTCTCTGGAGACAGAGCTGCTCTATTCTGAGAGGATCAGAATCACTCCACCCTGACAATGCAAATGGGATTTTCAGCCCACACTCCCAGTGTCACTGTTTGATTGGTTACATGATCTGGACTGAAACAGACCAGTTTCACTTCTGCTGTAGTCAAGCAGCACACAGACAAACTCATTACATTTATAGATACACATATATTATGGATGTCTATAGCTGTGTCTCATTTCGAAGGATGCACCCTCCGGAGGTTGTATCCTTTGGAGGTCGCATCCTCTCTAGGATGCGTATGCGGAGTGTCCTCAAGCCTGGAATCAAACGAGACGGTCTTCGTAGGACGGACGGAAAAGGAAACAGGAAGTATCACGTTGCTATGCCAACAGACAACAGCGTCGTTGCGCTCTCACACTAGTTAAAAAAAAAAGTACAATTATTTCTAAATTTGGAGAGAAATTTGAAAAGAAAATGTTTTTATTTGTTTTATTTTATTCAATATTTGAGCAGCTGCAGCTTACATACAACAGACATCTGTTACAGAAAAAAAAAGAGGATATTAAGAACAAAGTTTATCCGTTTTTACCGGCGGAGATTTGAGGTAAGTTTTAATAATAAAAGTCCCTATATATAAAGCCTTTGGATGTAGGGCATTGAGGCAATAATTATATAACTACATTCTTACACATATTACTATATACATTATATACAATATTATTATTATTATCCCACTGTCTTTAAAAGTGCTATGAATTACATTATTTATCTTAATTTAACCCAGTGTTCACAATTTTAGGATAATTTTAGGAAATTCTATAAGCAAAAAAAAAGAAAAGAAATACTGAACTAAAGTTGTCTATAAAATTGCATTTTATTAGATATACATGAATAAAATCGAATGCTCTAAAACTAGATTATAAATACACAATTAAACAATATTGAACATTAAAAAATGAACCTAATTTAATGCTGTAAATTTGTTATATATACATGATCTAACACAATAGTAAACATGAAGTATGAACTGAAAAACGTATTATACATCCATGATTAAACAAAAAAAAAAAAATTATATATATATATATATATATACATACACACACACAAAAAAACTGTAAAAATACATATATATATATATACACACAACTAAACACAACAGTAACACAATTGTATATACATATAATTTTTATTATCTTGTTTCATACAGACAGGCTTCAAGTATTGCAGGCTCAACACCCATGTCCCCGTTCTTGAGAGGTTTTTTGATGGAGGGGATACAAAAGCAGACTTTCGTCTGAAGAGAGAGAGCCTCAATAAACTTTTGGAGCTGCTTCATCAGCAACGGAGACATGGCTGGGGTACAACACTCCAGACACTGGTGTTTTTGTATTGGTTGGCCTGTGGTGCATCCTACAGGGTTGTGTCGCAGGCTTTTGGGATACCACGGCCAACCATTCACAGAATTATACATCGAGTGGCTGATGAAGTTATGGCAATTTTGCCAAAGGTTGTGGCCCTACCAAAGTCAGAGGAACACCTGCTCCAGGTTGGTGCTGGCTTTGCTTCGCTCATCAATCACCAGGCATTTGGTAAAGCTGTTGGAGCAATTGATGGATGTCATGTGAGAATAAAACCACCAGCTGGCCCTGATGGGCAGTGTTACAAAAACAGAAAGCTGTTTGCCTCCATCCTGCTTCAAGGAATATGCGACCATCAAGGGGCATTTCTAGATGTGTTTGTAGGGTACCCCGGGAGTGTCCATGACTCTCGGGTGCTTAAGAACAGCCCCATTTACAAACAGGCAAAATATCCACCTCAGGGCTTTTTCCTCCTCGGTGACGGTGGGTACCCCTGCACAGAGAAGCCAATAGCAATCATGACACCATTTAAGAATCCAGCCTTACCATCTACTCAGCGCTTCAACGCACATCTTTCCAAAGGCCGCTCAATTATTGAGCGTGCCTTTGGAATGATGAAGACGCGATTTAGAGCCATCTTCCTTCAGGCACTTGAAGTGCATCCAACGTTTGCACCAAAGGTTGCATTATTTTTCCCTATATTTGACTTTTACCCTCTTTTAACCCTCTGGTATTGTTACTTTGGGAGTCACACTTCTTGTTCGCCAGTCAAAACTAGCGATTGGATCATTAGGATATTAGTAAAGATCATGTTGCATGAAGATATTGTACTACTGTTAATATATCAAAACTGAATTTTTGATTAGTAATATGCATTCCTAAGAAATTCATTTGAACAACTTTAAAGGCAGTTATCTCAATATTTAGATTTTTTTTTTTTTTTTTTTTGCACCCTCAAATTCCAGATTTTCAAATAGTTGTATCTCAACCAAATATTGTCCTATCCTAGCAAACATTAGTAAAAAGCTTATTTATTCAGCTTTTAGACACTGCACAAATCTCTTTTTTTTTTTTTTAAAAACTGATCCTTATGACTGGTTTTGTGGTCCAGGGTCACAAATGACCAAACAACACCAGAGGGTTAACACACAGCTTCAATGTCAGAAAGAAGAGTTTACAGTTTAGGGTAATAGAATTTTGTTTTCATATTTGTGTGTATACAGGTGATAGCAGCATGCACCATGCTGCACAACATCTGCCTTGGTGTTGGCGACATTATACCACCAGACGACAGCCAAGAGGAAGAGGAAGATGATGTGGAGGGATGCAATCCAGGGGAGGCAGTATCTGGTGCAGCATGGCGTACGAGACTGTGCAACCAAGTGTCTGCCTTACAGGATGTCAACCAGGACCATGACTACATTTTTCATCCTATTTTAAAAAAAAAAAAAAAAAAAAAAAAAAAGTTGAACACAAATAAATATAATAATTTGCTACAAATACTGATTTTGATATGAACTAGATACTTACCTATACTTCAGTTTAATATAGTAAGTTTATACAGCATTCCAAATGATGAACTTTTCATGGAATTTAAAACAACTTAACTTGTTTTTTTCTTATTTTTGTTCTTAGGCTCACTAGGAAGTCAGCATGAGAATTCACACAATACATGGCATCTTTCCACTTTCTTTATCTTTTATTTTTCTTAATGTTTAACCAAAGATATTTATTTATTAATGAATGCATTTAGCCATTTAGAATTTATTAATTTATTCAATTTATTCATTTTATACATGTAGTCATATGTTGAATGACATAGAATTATCTTTTAATTATAGAATTAACAACAGAATTACTTAATTACCTTTTAATACTTGTAACATTTCTAAATATTGTAAATAGTTAAAAGTAGTACAAATTGTAAATATTTTTGTTACATTTTATCAATAAGTTTTTCAAGTAAGCTAAAGAGCCTATCACTCCTTGCCCTGTCTTCTGCATCTCTCCTATCTTCCCACTCTTTCTGGCGTGCCATGTCTTCCTTCAGTAGCTCTAAAAGTGAATCTGATTTGGATTTTCTCTTTCTTGGCCGTGCTGACTGCTCTGTGACTGGCCTATCTTCCTGTTCTGCATCCTGAGTAATCTCAACAGAGCTACAACCTGGCCGTGGTTCTTCATCAGGAAGGGAGGCAACAAGAACAGGGGGAGAAATGGAGGGCCTTTGACCCAACATCTCGTCCATCAGAACGAACCACGGCCAGGTTTCTGCAGTGGGCTTTCCATTGTTTAGGCCCTCACCTGACCCTGGATGTTTGCACTCCTAAGCAAAACAAGGTTAATTGTAGCATAAGTAGCATTAAAAATTTTAAAAGCATTAAAGATCTTAACCCTTTAGCTGTTACCGTCCCACCTCTGGGACATTTAGCGCTCTTTTTTCGTTGTCTTTTTTTCTTTATAACATATTTTAGTAGTCATCATAAATTATATATCATTTGAAAGCTTAGAAGCCCAAGATTCATCCTGTAAAAACATTTTGAAATCAGACATTGCATTATCATGGAAATGGTACTTTAAAATATTTTGGCAGTCTTCTACCCCTCTGCAGGCAGTGCCAAGTGTGATATTACAAAATGCATTACGGTCTTTTACAATCAAAACTCAAAAATTCAAAAATATTAGTCTCTAAATTCCATATTGGTGGTTATTTTGTGATATAAGCAATATTGACAGAGAAATTCAGATATTTGTAACAGAAAAATGCATTTAAAAAATTCAGCGGAGTTTGGATAGTGCCCGGTGGCTGTTTGTGGGATAATGCCCTAAATAAAATCTCACAGAAACCTCAATATTTTTCATATCACCTTAAAATTTGTAACATAACTTAAGGTAAGGCTTTAATTTTATAGCAATTTTAGAGTAAAACCTGTTATGTAAATAGTTTGATACTTTTATTTTTTTAAATTATTCCACTGTTGCAATAATCTGATTGTCTTCTTTAAAAAGAGTCCAACCTAAGGTCTGTATTCAAAAGTGTTCATGAATCATAACAATTTGAGTTTGGATAATGCACGCCTGTGTTAAAAAATGTGGGGTGACAGTTAAAGGGTTAAGTTTGTAAAGCTGTCAATACAAGTGAAGGCTAAATTGGTTGAGCAAACTATCAACATGGGACTGTACAAGGGTACAAGTACATCTTGGCTTACCTTATATTTTTTTTTTAAATTGTCCCACTTTTTCTTGGCTTGTGCTGGTGTAACTTTACTGGACAGGTCCATTTTCTCCAGAATAAATCTATAATCATAAAAATAATATAAGCATAACATGACAATTTAGAACAAAAAACTCCTTACACATCCTTAGAAATAAGATTGTTCTGTCTAACACAGGGGTGGCCAACATCAGTCCTGGAGAACCGCTGTCCTGCAGAGTATAGCTCCAATCCTAACACACCTGAACAAGCTAATCATGGTTCAAAAAAAAAAAAAAAAATAAGACTGACTACTACTACTCTTTAATTCTAAGATCTTACCTCCAACCGTATAAGGCTGTATTTTTGGCTCCAGTGAAGAGATCAGAATGCTCCTGCCTCAATCTAATAAATCTCTCTGTGTTTTCTTTGCTCCCTATTCAAAACAAAATTAACATGACTCATTTCTATCTGTAGTTATGACTGCCGATTTTGCCCTCTTGTAGTGTTTGATCATTTTAGATAGATTTTTTTCTTCATCATCTTTTATCTGAATTTTAGATTTGACTGTAATAGTAATGCAAAAACCAATACTTGAACATTTCCAACAAAACAAATCTAAAGTTTGACAAAAAAGTATTTGATAATACCAGAGATAACACACACACACACACACACACAACATACACACAACACACACAACACACACACACACACACACACACACACACACAACACAACACAACACAACACACACACACACACACACACACACACACACACACATGTTTGTTTTTGTGAATTGTGGGGACTTTCCATAGACTTCTATAGTTTTTATACTGACCAAACGATATTGTCTATCCCCTAACCCAACCCTAACCCTAAACCTAGCCCTCACAGAAAACATGTTTGCATCGTTACACTTTCAGATAAACATCATTTACTATTTCTAATAATTTTTTAACATTGTGGGGACCGCAGGCCGGTCCCCACAATGTCAAAAATTTCAGGTTTTACTATCCTTGTGGGGACATTTGGTCCCCACAATGTAGCAAAAACAAGTACAACACAACACACACACACACACACACACACACAACACACACACACATTCGTATTCCTATAATGAGCCCATTCCATAGGCATAATTGTTATTATACTGTACTCACCTTGCCAGCAAAGTACTGCTCTAAACGCTTAAAAATCACTTAACACTTGTAATCCTGTTTACCACAACTACCTTCTGAGGTAATACAAATAAAAAAAGAAGAAACACTTGAAAATACTTACATTTAAACACCACATCTTCGCTTGTGTTCAACGTTACATCTGCCGGCGCCGCCATTTTGTCAAATAAACGACGGTTGGTTACGGCGACGCAAAGAATTGTGGGTTATCTGTAGCAGCGAAGGATACACCGCATGCATCCTCCGAATTCCTGTGAAAGAAGGACGCATTCGAAGGTCGCATTCGGAGTGTCCTACTTGCTTTTCTGAAATGAGACAGCCTCTATGACGTATGCAGCCTTCGAATGCAGCCTCCGGAGGGCGCATCCTTCGAAATGAGACACAGCTTATGTCAGTATATGACAAACTGTAGATACTGTGTTATTTATTTTATCTCACTTCTGAGATGTTACTATGATGTTGGTAACACTTTACAATAAGGTGTCATTTGTTAATAGTTTGTGTGTTATGTATTAACTAACATGAACAAACAATGAACTATACATTTATTATCCTATTAATTAATCTTTCCAATTTTTAATGTGTTATTAGTGTTTGTGTTGATCAGTGTTGTGTGTGATTGTGTTGTAGAGCAGCTGCAGTTTCTCTCATCTGTATCAGTGCAGTTACTGTGACTCTGACTGATGGAGGTTTTTGTACGACTCTTCATCACTGTGTGAACACACCACCACTGTGTACACTCTGACAGTAATAATCTCCTGTATCTTCAGTCTGGACTCCACTGATGGTCAGAGTGAAATCACTGTCAGATCCACTGCCACTGAATCTAGATGGAGTTCCAGTGTAACGGCTTGTTGCTTTATATATGAGGAGTTTAGGAGCTTCTCCAGGTTTCTGTAAGTACCAGTGTAAGTAACTACCACCAGCCACTCTACTGCTGACTTTGCAGTTTATTCTGACTTCTTGTCCTTGAGCTGCTGTTATTGATGGACTCTGAGTAACAGTGTACTGTCCTCTACACTCTGAAAGAAAGAGAAAAAAGACAAGAAAATGATGTATATTTCACATTTTAAAACAATTACTGTAATTGTTGTTATAAAAGGTTTTATTACAAACCTTGAGCAAACAGTGTGAGTGTCCAGATGAGGATGATGATGTTGTTCATTGTTGTTGTTTTGTCTTGTGTGATGATGAAGATTCTGTTCTGTTCTGCTCTCAGTCATGAAGTGTTAAACTCACAGCACTATAAACACTCTCAGAGCACTGAAGCATGTGCTGACAATGCAAAGAAGTGGGCAGGATTTACAACAGCTTATTCTGTTAACAAACTCACATACACTGATGCAGAACTAGTAAATGTTTTTGATGAAATCCAAGGGCTTTCTGACCCTCCATAGACAACAAGGGTCC
This sequence comes from Labeo rohita, assembly GCF_022985175.1. Lineage (NCBI taxonomy): Eukaryota > Metazoa > Chordata > Actinopteri > Cypriniformes > Cyprinidae > Labeo > Labeo rohita. Next base: position 2,681,884 of record NC_066893.1, read on the forward strand.
TACTACAGTCTAAGCACAGAAATGTAGTAAGGACATTGTTATAATAGTTCATGTGACATCAGCGGTTCAACCGTAATTTTATGAAGCTACGAGAATACTTTCTGTGCACAAAGAAAACAAAAATAACTTTATTCAACATTTCTACAATTCTACAATTTTTATCAGTATGGAAGCAGTAAAAATAAATGTATTGATTCATTTGTCTAAAGCTGCAGGTTTTTCTGTGAATCATGATGATTGAGCTGCATGAACCGACTATCAGTTTGCCAGTTGTGCACCAACGAAGGCCCAACCAAAGCAAACCATTGGTGGTGTGCCACCCAAAAAACACTGGCAGACTGACAGTATTTTTAGCTTTGTCAGCTCACTAATGGTATGTAGACAGAGGTTGACCCGTTTCAACATGCCGACTTTGTGCTGTCAGACCATTAGGTCATTGTTAGCTGGGCTGGTTATAAAAGAATTACATTTTGCTTGCACTTCATATGAAATAGTTTTGTTCCTGCGTTAAATAATGTAAGTAAGTAAATAAATAAATAAAATATATATTTTTGTCAAACTAAATGACTGAGTGTTGTCAACAGCTGATGTGTTTCTACTATCAGTGTGTTGAAGTGTTGTTTTCTCTCTCTCTGCTGGAGTTTGTGTTCACTCGAGTGAATCTCACAAATATAATTCTTCATTAACAATTTTTAAATTATTGTGTGATGACTTAAAGGTGTAGTTCACTTCCAAAACAAAAAATGACAGATAATGTACTCACCACAGATGTTCATTCCTTTCTTTCTTTAGTCGTAAAGAAATTATGTTTTTTGAGGAAAACATTTCAGGAATTTTCTCCATATAGTGGACTTCTATAATCTGCTTTGAAACTGCATTTTGGATCCCTGATAACAGGGATTTACTGAGATAAAGTTGAGTAATATCAAAGTCCCTTTAAGGTAAGTCATTTCACTGGTTTATCTTTGAAACGCTTCTCGGGCAAGTGCAGCTCTGTCTCTTTGAATGGGGAAACAAAAAATGCAAAACTGTTCACCAAGCTTAAGATTAAATTTAAAATTGAAATGCGCATGTGCAGTCTTAGCACACATCTCAGAGCTGTTTCTTTAGCACGCGATGCTTTTACCAATTGGCTCTTTAATTGAGAAGGCGGGACTATTCTATTCTATTCTATCCTGGGGGGGGAGAGGGGGGGTATAGTTTCAGCAGTGAGATTGACCCAGCCACTAACCCAACAGCTTAGTTTTAATTTTGATTAATTTGTCTGAAGCTGCAGGTTTGTGTGTGTGTGTGTGTGTGTGTGTGTATCATGATGATTGAGCTGCACATGAAGATCATTATGAGAAACTCCACAACATCATCCATGATAAAAGAGGTCAAAGTCACCTGAGAGGTCACAGCTAATATATAATAATAATAATATTTTTTGGTAACAGTTTACAATGTTTGATTTGTTAATACTAGTTAACTACATTAGTTAACATGAACTAACACTGAAAGATTCTTGTAAAATATTTATTAATCTGAGTTCATATTAGCTGCAACATTTTCTAATACAGTATTAAGGTCATTGCACACTGAGTCCGATGCGTTTTAATTCATCCGTTGTGAAACGAATTCGCAAAACAATACACAATGAATCTTCAAGCAGTGAGGATGTTTTGTTGTCCACTCACTTCTTAAAAGAGAAAAAGAAAGGACATATTGGGTCCATCCAATTTTTGAAAAACAGTCAACACCTTTCAAAATGCTTGCTACGGATGCGAAAAATGCAGAAAATCGAACCCGATCTGAATTTTAGTAATTAATTGATTAATTTATTTATTTTATGACGGACGAAAGTTTCGGAGGCAGTGTGTAAACGTGATTGACATAACGTGAGGTCGTATTTATTTTTTAACATGCGAAAATTTCAGACTCAGTGCGCAGTGACCTCTAAAATCCAAAATTTCGTATGTCAGTGTTAAATAATGAACCTGAGATAACATGAACTAACAATGGACAGTTGTACATGTATTAATCAATGCCAAAAAAGATTAATAAATACTGTAACAAATGTATTGCTTATTGTTAGTTAATATTACGTAACACATTAATTACTGTTAACTAATTAACCTTATTGCAAAGTGTTACCTGTTTTTTTTTTTTTTTTTTTTTTTAAATATAGTTTTACAGTAAATATTAAATCAAAAATATTGTCACGTTTTGAAATTCAGAAGAACTGAATTATTCACTATATCTGAATTATGTGGCTCACTCACGATTTTATTAGTTTATCATGTATAAATTATATATAGAAAAAATGTTAAAATGTAAATGGAGGTACTTTCTGTAGATTGATCAGTGACTTTGAATCTATTTTGCTCATGTTGTGCTTATAATTCAGTGTTTGAAACTGAGTTTTGAGTTAAATATCTCACCTAACTAAAATGCAAAGACATTATTTAGGGATATAAAAACTACTGGGGTTAAAGCAATAAATATCTTAACATGTTTTGTTTAATTTACAAGGTTTCATTGAAATGTATGTAGTGTTTGTGTTTTCTTAGTGTTTGTGAATGTGTTGTGTTTGTCTCCTGCAGCTGGTCCCACAGTGAAGCCCTCAGTGTCTCTGCTGCCGCCCTCTTCTCTGCAGATCTCTGGAGACTCAGCCGCACTGCTCTGCCTGCTCAGCTCTTACTCTCCACAGGGGGCGCAGGTGAGCTGGACACTGGACGGCTCAGAGGTCACCGAGGGGGTTCAGACCAGCACAGAGAGTGAGCAGGGCGGGCGCTACAGCCGTAGTAGCGTCCTGACCCTCAGCAAAGCACGCTGGGAAAAAGGAGAGCTGTACGTCTGCAGAGTAACACATGATGGAGCTCCTCAAGAGGTCTCGTTCCAGAAGAGTCAGTCGCAGTGCTGATGTTTCTCCAGTGAGCGCTGCTCTCTCCTGAAGATGAGGCGTATCTGAGTGTCCTGTGTCAGGCAGGATTCACATGAGTCTCGTGCTGCAGCTGTAGTCATTTACAACTCAATACTGAAAGAGAGCTCTAGTGTCAAAGCACTGGCTGATCTTTCAATCTGCTGTGTTTGCTGTAACATTCAATAAAGCTTCTCAACAAGCTCCATTTGTGTCTGAAACATCATTCAACTAACAGATGAAGATGCATGTAGTGTTTGTTCAGGTGTTTTCCAGAAACTTGATCAGTAGCAGTAAATGTACACTGTTAAAAATTGCTGTAAAAAAACTGCCAAATTTTGACAGTAACATGCTGTTTTGCATTAAAACAGTGCATTCTGGGTATTATTTGACATTTTCGAATACAGCCTGCTGCTATGTATCGTGAATTAACAGCGTTCAAAATCGACACTCAGAGACTGTGTTTAAAATCAAACTCTACACCTTCATTCACTATTCCCTACATGAGTTTACTAATATAGTCCACCTTACAGAGAGAATGAAAACTAATGAGTGACTTCAGACACTGACGAACAGCTGCTGTTAATGAGCAGAATCACTGATTGAAAGAGAAACAAGACAAACACAAGAACTATATAACTGACTTCAGCCACAGCCTTAGATGAAATCAACTGAAGATTTAAACAACTCAATACACAGCTTTACCAACTTCACGCATTTCTAACCAGACTGACTTTATTTCTGTCAGATGTCTATAGAAGATCTTATTGAGAATGAACAGATGTTTAGATGATGATGTTTTATTGTTTTGTTTGACGATACCATTGTGGAGATCAGTGTTTGCTTTAATTGGGCTCCTGACTCTTGACGTTAAAACAGAGATATATTTGCTGTAACTGGGTTTTTATGCTGTATTAGTTATAGCAATGCTGGTCAGTTGATGTCAGCTATGTCTAGTTGGGCATGAATGTCATCTACTGAACTGGTTTTGAGTCTTGTGAGACTCATTAAGAGTCTATTTTAGAGTGTGTGTTTATTTGTTGTTGCTTTTTTTTAGCAGCATGAGAGCTTTTGATAATGTGGCAAACAGAAAAGAAGGATTTAATAGTTAAAATTTAAAACTACTGTAGAATTCATACTCAAATAGAGACATGAAGAATCAGCATATGAATCTCAACAATGGTGACAATCGAAAGCTTCATGCTGCAATGCATGCTGGGTATCAGCACACTGCAAAACCTCACCTATGACTTGTTCTCACCATTGTTGAGATTCATACGATGATTCTTGATGTGTGTATCTAAATTATGTTGACGTCTCTTTTACATCTGCATACCCAATTCTCTCTTTTTTTATTTCACATCAATATTCAACAAAAGAAAAGACACTGGATAAAACCTGTGTTATTACCAAACCATAAACTATTCTAGATTTATTTGTAGGCACTAATTTTTCTCCTCATAACAAGCATGTTGTAAACATACACAATTACAACAACTAAACTAAATTTAACCTTAAAATGTCACGGTTCAACAGCCCAACTAAAGTAAACACTGATCTCCACCGTGGTAGTAAAAGAAAAAACAAAAAACAAAAAAAAACCTAAACCTCTGCAACTCTCTTCTGTAGACGTCTGACAGAAATAAAGTCAGTGTGGTAATAATTGAAGCTGGTAATGCTGTTTTAGGAGTTTAATCAGATCTTGAGAGATTTAATGTCTTCTTTTATTTCAGTTGATGTCATCTAAGGCTGTGGCTGAAGTCAGTTGTTCTTGTGTTATTCTTTCATTCAGCGATTTTGTTTGTTAACAGCTGGTGTTCATCACTAATGCTCAATCAGAACGTGATCAATCATATAATTATCTCATTAACTTCAGCACTAATTCAGTATTACTCAAACACTCTGTAGTGTTGACACATTATAAGTGTTCATTTAAAACTGAGGATTTTGCTGTGGGTTTTAAAGGGTTAAAGATGTACAATGGGAAAAAAAAAACAGCATGAAATGTAATTTAACAGTAATAAACTGTAATTAATTTACGGCAACACACTGTAGAAAAACAGTAACATGCTGGCAACCGAGCTGCCAGTAGATTACTGTTAATTCAAGAAAAAACAGTAATATACTGTAAAACATAACAGTCAGATTTACCAAGCAAATCAAGTTATTTTCACTAAAATATTAGTGAATGTTCATAGAAAAACAATTATGCAAAGTCATTAACTGGTAGGGAGAGTAAATATTTGATTGTGCCTAACTGATGTGTTTTTGTACAAGAGAGATCTGTCAGTTTAATTTAGTTTTGTGGGTCACCATTGTGCTGGAGAGTAGAGCTTGTGCTTCAGGATGATGAGAATGATGAGCCACAAGTACTGACGTTTTGCTGCTTTATTTAAAGACAGTAATTGTGGAATTGCTGATATAGTGACAATCTCTTTACTAAACACTTTGTTACACAAATTTGTGCTATTGTTAGTTAATGAAAATCTATAAAGATTTGAGTAAAAGTCAATTGCTTCTTTATTACACTTTAAGTGTTAGTGGACTCAAATTAAATAAGTTCACTGTACTAACACCATATAAACAATAGTTTTTTTAAAACTTAAATGGTTTGAAGCAATCGGTTTCCAAAATAAAATGAGTTACCACATGGTATAATAACGGTAACATACTGTAAAAATGAAGAGCTGTAAATTAACGGTAGAGAGCTATAAAATAACA